>NC_049987.1:11097027-11125176 GCF_000003815.2 Branchiostoma floridae | reverse complement strand
GTCTAAAAATGTGGGTAAAGATCAAGATAGATACCATAAAATGATTTGTAGTGTTATGGCTGTATGCACTCAAAACATAGCAACAATGATTATAGGCCGGTCTTGTTATTGTATCAATCATACCTGTCCAAGGAGGTCCTCCGCAGAATTGATCGAGTTGTCCATGTTCTTGACAGTCAGGAAAGCAGCCAGGTTGGCGGTGTAAGTAGAGATGGCCACAAGTATGCCGATTCCCCAGAAAAAGGCAGAAATGCGGCCTAGACAAAAGTGAGGTTGAAAAGACGTCAAACCAACATTTCATTACTAGATAAATGGTTTACAGTCAGTTTAGTTTACAGTAACAGTATTTTCACTGTATGAAGCAAAACGTATCCACTATTAAGCAATATCATACCTGATAATGAAGCAGGCAGGAACTCCGGACCCAGCTGAACCAGAGCCACGAATGACTGCCACACAGCTTCCCAGAAACCTGTCTCTTTGTCCTCATCTCTGACATCATGATCAGGTACGTCACCTTCATTGCCTCTGTCAGAAGTTTAGTAAAGCATTGTCTTGTTACCTCAGACAAAAAACGAGTCAAACGAAAATGTTGTCTTACGGCATTACTGTTAAAAAACAGTGCTTGTCTCATAATCAGCAAAGGTAACAATACGAATACATAATAAACATTTTCCCGTCAGCAACCAGTTGCAAATTGAAATATAAATTGTTTAGATTAGTCGACATCAATGGCTTAAGACTTTATGTTAAATGAATAAAGTTTCTTCTTACATGTCTTTTGTTGCTAAATTCGCAATGCCTTGAAAGAGTCCCACCGCCAAGGCCGTCAACAAGATGGTAGCCCATAGTTCTTTCTGAAATGGACTGATAAAGCCCCAGGTATTTGAAGTCCTAGAAGGTGTGAAATATGGTTTTGTATATCAGCCAGGAGTAGGTTTATAAACATGACCTAATTGATCAATATCACAGAGTGTGGATCAGATTTCATACATCAATACATTTATTAGCCGGTCAAGATATGCCAGATATTTATTCTTAGAACGATGAGAAATATGGCACCTTGATGCTGTTTTCTTTATAGCAAACACCATTCCGTTGTCGTAGTATGGAAGAGTGAAATCCCCAACTTTCTGTCTCTCTGATGTGATGAAAAGAGGTGCCATAACGATGTCTGCTTTCTGTGTAGGAAACATATTGAAAGTTTGGCTATGTAGATGTGATGCAAATGGAATGCACATTTACACGATTTCTGCATGGTGCTGTTCATCATTGAATAGCTTAACAAATGAAACAAATGAAACATCTAATCATTTATCATTTGATTGATTATGAAAACTAGTTCCTCATTTGCATGTTTGGTATCTGTTAATGTCCTCTGTTCGCACACGCACACACACAAACGCAAATGCTAGTGAAAATCTAATATTTATGGAGGTAATGAGCAAAACGCAGACGATTTTACAAGGAGTTGTCTTGACACCAATTCTTGCAGATTACATGTTGCAATCATGTTTACCTTACACGCCCAGATTTAGCGATGTCTAGTCATAAGACGTAGAGGATGGGTATCTATAATTATAGCAATAGTCTTACCCCATACAATACATCGCCAATCATCCCGTTCCATTTCCCAGTTTTTGAGTCGTAGATACCGAACTGTCCGTCTTCGACTTCATAGTACTCGTACTTGAACCCAAGTTCAGTGGAAATCCATGAGAACAAGTCCATACAAAATCCTGTAGAAGGCCCCCAATATATTATTGAAAATTTATTGTAAGTACATCCATGGCGTGTATTTTGTAAATCAGATACGAAACAAAAGGTCCGTATAATAAGCAAGGCTATGGTGGTATAGATGAAAATATGCTACAGATCTACTGTCATATACTATACTGCCCGCATACGGTTATAATTACCTACATCTACGTCGACCATTAGCTTCATTCTAGAAGCCTTGTTGTTCGAAGATGTCTCATATTCATGTATTCACATGCCCATGCAGTGAATGTGTCCAAATTAATAATGTACAGCTGTGAAACTAACTTGCCTTGAAATCTGTCGTTCCCCGTGACGTTATTCCCGTCTTTGTCCACATCTGATATCAGTACGAAGCCATCCGCCGCGATAGTGACCACACGCAGGGTGCGGTTGCTCAAGTCAGACACGTACGGATCAACTCCTGCAGACAAAAGGAAGAGTTAGATTTTGCGTAAGTAGGAATTGATTATCAAATCCAAACCATCCAAAGAGCAAACGTAGAATCATACATTACGTATGGTATGACAGGCGGTAGGGTACAGCTGTATTTTTGCCCAATGACTGTATATTCTGGATGGGAGTACCATCACCACATTTTGTGGTCCTGAGAGGCATATTCATTGTATCCTACATACAATAAAATGTACACTGAACTATCGACAGTAAGTAAAACAACTTTTGAGTGAGCTTTTCTATACTATTAAAAGACGTATGCCAACTCACCACACTGCTCAAGTCTTTCCGCCGTAACAAAGGATGCTGCAGTAAGCACGAAAAGAGCTGCTCTAACAAATAAAGATGCCATATCAGTTCCACGATGTTCCGTAATAATGACCATGATCATCAACCACCGACCACTAAAAATCGTAACAAGCAATGTGTTGATTTCTCAATTTCTCTACTTTCCAAAAATGCCCATTAATCACACACTTCCAATAAGCAAATTACACTATAATTCCATTAAAGTTGCGACACTTATTTGATAATAAATGGGTACCGACCTTGTAAAGACCAATGAAGTCGATGATCAGTGTAAATTTGCTTGAATTTTTCATGATGCACATCACTCCAAAGACCCTTGGAGTCAGGTAAAACAATTATATCGACGTCGACCTTGACATTGTCTGCTGTTCAGAGCTGCTGTTATGGCAAAGACTCATATCAATATTTTAACGATAATGTGGCTTGCAGAATAAGGGAGTTGTTGGTAATGTGTCATGCCCATCCTTTAAATCTTGAGATGTTTTAGAAAATCTCAAGATATTTTGAAAGTTGTTATGAAAAAGTACCATGTCTTGAGATGTATGGAACAATCTTGAGATAATTTGTACATCCTCATTTTTTGTTGTTGATGATTTCAGGATATCTCTTAGTTTTGTCTTGTCCTGCCATTCAATTTCTGGTAGAAATTGAACTTCTTTCAGATGTTAGATCTATCTACGTTAGGCCATGTTGATTTGATTATATGGATGACATCCTCCGGGAACTCCAAAACTGATGCGAGCGAGCGAATAAAAAAAAAAGTTTGGCCAAAAAAAAGTTGCCTTCAGTATATGAAATCAAAGTGGCCAGGAAGGTTGAACATAGGACTGAACACACATAGTATGGTAACGTATACCATGATCCTCTGGACCTGAATTTTCTGTACTGGTACCCCCCCCCCCCAACCAACAATAGATTTTTTTTCTTTCCGTCCTTTCACATCTTATTCTTTGAAATTAGATTCATTTTGGCATTCTATATATGGCAATAGTTATCTGTTTTCTGATACTTTTTTTTCAATCTACGGAATATATGTGCTCATTTTACAGCTGATTTGCACAATTTATTGTGTGGTCGAAAACTTTTTTTGCATTTGTGTGTGGAAATGGCCGAAAATTGGTGCGAGCGTGGATGTCATCCATATAATCAAATCAACGTGGCCTTACTGTCAGCTAAGATATAGCTGTCACGATAGGGCGTTGGACGGAGGTCCCGTTTGGACTGCCACACCTCTAGCACGTTAAAAACATTTACACTCATTGAAAAGAGCACGCAGGAGTCTTTCCCGGTGTAATTGGATCAAACCTTAGGGTGTGGTCACCGGGTTGCTATCTTGAAAATGTGATAGTCACCTGTTATATCAATCTGAATAAATACGAAAGCTTGTTCTTCATGTTGTCAACAAAGCATCACTTCCTTACAGCTGTCTTTGTAACAACGATAACCCTTGTCGGTGACGGTGTAACTGCGCCACCTAGTGGAACTTACCATGCCTCTGACATCAAGTATAAGTATGCCCAGCCTTTCTTTTTAGTCTAACATGACTCTTTTAACAACCTATACGCTTCTTTCGCTTCACCAACCACCAGCCATAAGACATTCATAGATTGTAGTTTCAATTCTTTAGTCAATGCGTCTGCATATACAACCATGCACATACTAGATATATTGACTTTACGAACGTCGGGTTGAATTTTTTTTCGCTCCTTTCACATGCTTCACTTGTAAATGTTTCAGATATGTTGTAATTTTAAGCATTGCTGGCAGTAGATCACACATTTCCCGGACAGAAAGATCATAAACTATCTGGTGACAAAGTGACGTAGCAGTTTGAACGCATAGAACTCAATCCATCATCGTGAACATGCATGTTCACCTATACATTCATATCTTGCACACATACCATACGGTGCAATTCTGTTCACGGGGCAGATAAAGTTTCCCCAAAAGTTCATAGCTGTGACTTTCATTTGCAAGACATACATATTCTGAATGATAAAGTTATATCATAAGTTGGACATGTGTCTAATTAAGCAAGGCCCGGGAAAATGTTAATGTTCTTGTTGCTGTTTCCCTTGGACTTCTTACGACAGAACATCCTCTTTAGACGTGTCTTTGCTGCTTCCGTAAGAGTCTTCGGCTGGGTCAATGACAAAAAAGTAAGTGAGTAATTATCTAGTAATTGAGAAGAATAGACATGCATAAATTAGGAAGCAACACATACATAAAACCATTTACATCATCTTTGAACTATTTACAGACATTCGTAGTCTGGAATCCTTGTTGCTCACTTTCGGGAGTGGATCAAAGCTAAGAAGACCTAATTCTGGGTTAATACATTTTACGCCGAATAGACTCTGTCCTTTGGAAGAATATAAGACTGCTTGCTTTAAAGTTCCAACATTCTATCTAGAGGTGGAAATTTATGTTGAAAATAAAATAATCTTACTTGATCTTGAGCATCCGATTTCTTTACGTCTTGGGTACATGTGTAGATGAATTCACCAATCAGCACGATGAGAGCCAACGCCATGCCCCCATACACCAGTACGAACACACCCAACATGTCCTGTAGTCCGATCACAGAGGATTCCAACACAGTCTTGACCTTATGGGAACACTCTTGGCTTTTGATCCTAAATAAAAAAAAGTGAAGAATGTCTTCTTAAGATTTGATGAATAGCGTTCCTCTATTTACTTAATTAGAGATAAATAAAAAATCAAATGTGAATAGACAAGAAAAGGCAATTAAAGATCGCACCATTAGCTTTGTTAAAGCACGACACGTTCTCTTTGTGACAAATGTAGCTCTTTTGTATAATCTTGATTTAACAACTGCACACACCACTTGGCGTCCAATTCGTCGAATACACCTCGTTCTTTTGCAGCCACAATGAACCTGTTGAACTCCACGGTGTATTTTGAATTCTTAGGCAGGAACATCCCGTAACCTGTCTGCCAGAACAGCCGTCCGATCGTCTGGAGATCACAGGGTTGACGGCTAGCCTGCAGAATTTGGGAACAAAAAATCGTATCAACATGACATAAGCAAAAAAACAAATATTGTAGAACCTGCCTACAACTTGCCTTATTTTACACTTTCCTCTAATTTGTGAGATTTGCAACGTCAAGAACAACTGCCGGATGGACTGTGAAACTCCAGTAACCATATACAGAAAATAAAAATACAAACATTGAACCCTATTTAGGATAAAAGTGCCCTTGACGTCCTAGAACTACCGAACAACGTGTGTTAGGACTACGATATTATCATATTCTACGAGAATGTGTCGAAAAAAAAACGTACTCTAGAAAATTTAAGATTGTCAATTCAAGATGGCCGACATATGACGTCATTATATGTCGTCATATTGGTGTCAGTGCTGTCGTCATTGGCATCAGACTAGACAAACTTGAATGTTAATAATACTTATTTGCCAACGTTTTGCTAAAACAGCCCCCCACCCCAATTCCAGGAAGACCCCCAATAGCCTGGTCAAGATATAATAGGGTTAAACGTTCTTTTAAAATCATCTCACGTGGTAGTCCAGTTCAGCGCTATCCGCAAACAGCGCATATTTCTCCGTACGCATCTTGTCCAGACCCTCCTGTAGGTCATCCACAATCACCGACTCTTCATTGGCCTGCATGACGACTCCTAGTGACTGGTACGGTTCGGTTGTAGTGGTCTTGAAGGACACCCACGTCGCGTAGGTTCTTATTGTGCCGTATGAAATTTCCGTCTAAAATTGTAACAAAGATACAAGATAATACATGATTACGAGACGTACGGCAATATGCACCCAATGCGTCACATTTACAATGGCCCATTATCATTCATAGGCTTTTGATTGTGTTTTTAGCATACCTGTCCAAGGAGATCCTCAGCAGAAGTGATTGTGTTGTCCACATTTCTGACGGTCAGGAAAGCAGCCAGGTTGGCGGTGTAAGTAGAGATGGCCACAAGGACGCCGACTCCCCAGAAGAATGCAGAAATACGACCTAGACGAAAGTGAGGTCGAATAGACGACAAAGCAACATCAGAAGGCCTATTTTCTTAAACCAGGTACAGAGTTATAATTAACAGTAATAGTGTCTTTTAATGAAGCAAAATGCATCAATGATTTTTGAACGTCATACCCGAGAATGATCTTGGCAAGAACTCCGGACCCAGCTGAACCAGAGCCACGAATGACTGCCACACAGCTTCCCAGAAACCTGTCTCCTTGTCGTCATCTTTGTTTTCACGCGAATCACCGTCATTGTCTCTGTCAGATGTTTTAATAATTTAAAAGCAGTTGTAGATCCTTGGATGTTGTCTCAAACAAGAAAACGAGGTCAAACAGAAATGTTGTCCTATATATAATAGTACATTTTTAGACGACGGTGCTTGTCCTCTGATGAGCGAAGGTAAAATACGGATCTATTTCGAATATTTGTCCATCAGCAACCATTTTTAATTGTTTGGATTAGTCGACAATAAATTTCCCAAAGCTGAAGGAATATAAAGATGCGACTTACATTTCTTTTGTTGCTTGGTTGGCAACGCCTTGAAAGAGCCCCACCGCCAAGGCCGTCAACAAGATGGTGGCCCACAGTTCCATCTGAAATGGGCCGATGAAGCCCCAAGTGTTTGAAGTTCTAAAATCACACAAAAAATAATTTTGTAGTATACTATTCCGGTCAATAAATTTAATCTTAATGCTCAATAAGAGAGGAAAATATATCTGGCGAAGCAAATGGGGATCAGATTCTATATATCAAATCATTATTTTTTTTTTACTTTTCAGCCTGACAAGATATGTCTAACACAAGCATTTCGCAAGGTACGAACTTACCTTGATGCCACCTTCTTCATAGCAAACGTCATTCCGTTGTCGTAGTACGGTTGAGTGAAATCTCCAACTATCTGTCTATCAGATGTGATGGAGAAAGTCGCCAGAGCGATGTCTGCTTTCTTTAGGGGTTGAAGCGCATTACAAATGAGTAAAATACAAAAAGAAATATCAAGGGCATGTCGTGTCATCAAATTGTCGAAGGTTTTAGTCGTTCCCATACTCTCATACGCAAAGATTTAAAATAAAAATACCTAGTCTTGCGTTGCTGTAGATGGTAATCTGTGACAACAATGAATACAGGCACAAACAAATAAACAAACAAAGAAGAAAAAATAGTCTTACTCCAGACAATACGTCACCAATCATTCCGTTCCATTTCCCAGTTTTTGAGTTGTAGATTCCAAACTGTCCATCTTCAACTTCATAGTACTCGTACTTGAATCCAAGTTCAGTGGATATCCATGAGAACAGGTCCATACAAAATCCTTAAGACACAATGGGAAATATTTAGATATACACCATATATACACCAGTAGCATGCAATTTGTGAATAAGACTAGAGACAAAGGAATGTAGTCACATGCATAATAAGCATGGGTACGGTGGTATAGACGAAAGTATATGTTACAGATATGGTGCCATATACTGTCATAATAAAACTCGCACGTTGTCCCTCAGCATTATTCATATGAGATAAAACTGTTGTTGTTAATTTGAATTTTACACTTTTACGTACTAATGTATAAGCACATGTACTGAAAATGTCTAAATTACCCTCTGATGTACAAATGTTGAACTAACCCTGGAATCTGTCGTTCCCCGTGACGTTGTTCCCGTCTTTGTCCACATCTGATATCAAGACGAAGCCATTTGCATCGAGTGTAACCACACGCAGGGTCCGGTTGTTCAAGCCAGACACGTACGGATCAACTCCTACAGACCCAAACAATAGCTTCTAGCATATGGCTGCGTAGGTAGCAAGTCGGTTACATAGAAGAAGCATTATACAGACTATAGATGGCATGTATAGCTTTTCTATTACTACCATTATTATACCGAACATACTGCATTTAGACCAAAAGGAGCATGGATATACAATCAACTTCACTGTCATTGCCATTGTCATTATTAATGAATATGAAATTTATCAAACTATCAACATGGCATACATATCAATAAGATATATGTGATAACATGTCCGTTTGACAGTTTGTGCAGGGACCAAGATGCTGATTGGTCCCATATAGTTATTTAGTTCTGGATGAAAGTACGATTAATATTTCATGGAGTTGACATGTATATTCATTACAAACCACATATCCTCACTTCGCATATGTGCACAAAAATATTGGCAATAAATACAAGTACATTCCCATTCCTCCATAACATTCTTTTGAGTACTCTTTACCTCAAAAGATGTATACTATAGCTAACTCACCTAACCGATCACCTCTGTCCCCCGTAACAAAGGAAGCAGCAGTAACCCAAAACAGGGCTGCTCTAACGAGTGATGTTGCCATATCAGTATTTCCCCGACTGATCTGACAGCTGCAACGTTATCAACTAAGATCGTGACAGTGTTGATTTCCCAAATTCTCTCCTTTCCAAAAGTGACAATTTATCACACATCTCTGGTAAGCTAATTGCACTATGATTCCACTCGATTTGCGACACATATTTGATAACGAAATTGGAACCGACCATGTAAAGACGGAAGAAGTCGATGATCAGGGTAGATTTGCTTGAATTTTTCATGATGCACATCGCTGCTTAGACCTGTTGAGTCGGCTTAATTGCAAATAATCCGACATCAATCCTACAAATTGTCTTCTGTTCATAATCCTAGTTGTAGCAATGACTCATATCTCACTTTGAACGATGATGTAACTTACACAGTTAGCTAGTGCTTGATGCTGTACCCAGTGAAGTGCTAATACAACCACCAGTCATGAGACATTCTTAGAGGTTTTAATTCTTTAGTTAACATGCTTGCATGTAGAACCATGTCTGGCACCTACGAACGCCTGATTGAATGTTTTGCTGTTTGCTCATTTCACATGCTTCACATGCAAATGTTTTCAAATATGTATGATTTTCAGTATAGTCAACATATAACTCACAAAACACCACACATGTAGATTATGTGTGTAGGTTTGTGTGTACTCATTCGTTGTTTGTGCATGTTTATATATATCGTTGTTTCATGTACTTGAATCTTGAATGAAGATTGTTAAAAAAGTCATAAAAACATTACATCACACATTGCACGAATAGATAGGTCATAAACGATCAGTTGACTGGTTAAAGAGACCCAACAGTTTGGATGTCATGGAACTCAATTGTGTATACATCATTCATATTTCGTACATATAGCAATCCTGTTTATAGGATTTCCCGAAAATCTAATAGCTGTGACTTGGCACGACATATACATTCGTCATTCGGAAGCATAGAACTGTTACAAGTTGTACATGCATCTAATCAAGCAAAGTAGGGGAAACATGCTAATATTTGAATTTAAAGCTCTGTTCTTGTTGCTGCTCCCCTCTGACGTCTTACAGAGAACAATCTCTTCAGACGTGTCCTTGCTGCTTGCGTCAGCGTTTTTGGCTGCAAAAATGAGCACAAATATATTGTTTTCATCTGGTATTATTAAGAATGATAGATACGCAGTATATGATGACAAAGACTAAGTAAACGACAATACGCAATCATTTCATAGTGTTTTCCGAACCCATACATAATAATCTTTATTGCATGGTCATGCCCGTACTATAAATTATATGCAATTAAAGATAAAAGGCCATGCATGTATTGAACAAGAATTCGACTACATGTCACAATCGTATCTCTGAGTTCGACCTAAAAGTGGAACATTATGTTATCATCTTACGTGAGCATCCGACTTCTTCACATCTTGGTTACAGGAGTGGATGAATTCAGCAATCAGCACGACGAGAGCCAACGCCATGCCCCCATATACCAGCACGAACACACCCAACATGTCCTGTAGTCCGATCACAGAGGATTCCAACACAGTCTGGTCTGTGCCGGAACATTCCTTGCTTATGATCCTAAATGGTAAAGAACGTAAGTCTGTAACGCCCATTGCATCAGTAGTTTTATTGAGGCAAGCTATCTTCTCTTGGAGACAGATATTTGTTATTTTATACTATCTGTATTGAAAGTACTCACCATTTGGCAACTAACTCGTCGACAACACCCCGTTCTTTTGCAGTCACAATGGCCCCGTTGAACTCCACGGTGTATTTAGAGTACTTAGGCAGAAACATCCCGGTTCCAGTTTGCCAAAGCGGCCGTCCGATGGTCTGTATATCACAGGGTTTGCGGCTAGCCTTCAGAATAGGAGAAAATCGGACCTCTTAAGTGCAGTTTACATTCTCTTAACAACATCTATAATATTTCTTTATAAAGTTTATGTCAAGAACACTGACGAATGGGTGATATAAAGGACCATTTACTTAGAATAATAATAAAATCATTGGGCCTTTTTTTAAACGCATCTGAAAAGTGTCTCACGTGGTAGTCCAGTTCAGTGCTGTCCGTGAACAGCGCATATTTCTCCTGACGCATCTTGTTTAGACCTTCCTGAAGGTATCCACAATGACCGACTCTTCATTGGCCTGCATGAAGACTCCCAGTGATTTGTACGGTTCAATTGTTGTTGTCTTGAATGACTCCCATGAAGCATAGTTTCTTATTGTACCATACGAGATTTCCATCTAAACAGGAAAAAAAAAGGTTCAAGAAGGATTGCCATGCATGATTTGGGACCGTAACTGGCCGGCAATATACACCAAAATATGACATCTTATTAACGTCTTTTTTTATTAATTTTACAATGAACCTTTATCATTCCTAGGCAGCTAATGGTGTTCTGTCGTACCTGACCAAGGAGCTCCTTAGCAGAAGTGATGGACTTGCCCACGTTCCTGACGGTCAGGAAAGCAGCCAGGTTGGCGGTGTAAGTAGAGATGGCCACAAGGATGCCGATTCCCCAGAAGAAGGCAGAAACACGACCTAAGAGAAAGTAAGGTTAAATAGACGACGAATTAACATAATATCACAAAATCTGATAGTTTCGTACAAGTTCGAGTTTATAGCGTCTTGATCTGAAACAGAACTCATCTATAATCTATGAATGCGATACCTGAGAATGACCTCGGCAGGAACTCCGGACCCAGCTGAACCAGAGCCAGAAATGACTGCCACACAGCCTCCCAGAAACCAGTCTCTTTGTCTTCTTCTTTGTCCTCAGGTGCATCACTCTCATTGTCTCTGTCAGATAATAAGTCCTTTGTTGCTAAATTGGCAACACCTTGAAAGAATCCCACCGCCAAGGCCGTTAACAAGATGGTGGCCCACAATTCCATCTGAAATGGGCCGATGAAGCCCCAGGTATTTGAAGTCCTATAAGTTATGAAATATGATTTGGTAGTATCATTGTCAGTCGAAAATATCTCCACTTGAGTGCAGATTTCATATATCAATTTAATGCGTATGCCCATCAAGATTAACCATAAACAGGCATTTAGAATGTTCTGAACATAGCACACCTTGATGCTGTTTTCTTCATAGCAAACATCATTCCGCTGTCGTAGTATGGAAGAGTGAAATCCCCAACTGCTTGTCTTGCAGATGTGATGAAAAAGGAGGCCAGAGCCACGTCTGTTTTCTGTGGAGAATCAAGCCGAGCACATTACAATGTGCAGAATATACCGACCCTACAAAAATGATATAATGTCACTCCATGAAAGGTTCTCGCCGTTTTCATGTTGCGATGATCACTCCCATCTATGCATATTCATAGATATGACGATGCTTGTTCATGAGTTTGCTTTGATGGTCATTAATGATAATAATAGTCTTACCCCATATATCAGAGCAGTTGCTTTAGATATATCAAAAGCCTTTGACAAGGTATGGCATAGAGGTTTGCTGCATAAACTTGCCAGCTATGGTATCTGCGGCAAGGTTCTAGCAACAATAAAATCTTTCTTGTCCTGCAGATCTCTGAAGGTCGTTATAAACGGCCAAGCGTCAGAATGTCATAGCATCAATGCTGGAGTACCGCAAGGATCAATCCTCGGTCCAACACTATTTTTAATCTACATAAACGATCTGCCTGATCATATACTCAGATCATTTGTCGACATTTATGCTGATAACACCTCAGTATATGGCCACACATCCAGGAGATGTAATGACCACTCCCTTGCAGCTAATCTCTCTGCTGACCTTGATCATACGGTTCTATGGGGTAAAAAGTGGCTTGTGACCTTCAACCCTTCAAAAACAAACCTTCTTTCGTTTCATCATAAGAGATCTGACCTGAACCTTCCACCGGTCCAAATGAGTTGGACTTTACTTAAAGAAGCCCCTTGCTTTGAGCGACTCTTGGGCCTAAAATTTACACCTGATCTTAACCCTATTCATACCGGGCTTTTTTGGTCGTCCCTGGACCGGGGGGGGGGGGCTTTTGAGGCCCTTCAATTCTAAGTCCTCTAATTCTTGAACGACGTGCCGTAAGGCCACCAAATTATCAGGACATGATATCGACATAATATCTGACGAGTATTTGACGTTTGACGTTACGTTGACGTAAGATGACGTAATTATGACGTCATTAATTTGATTATATTGGCCAGACCCATGAAAAATAGGTATTCTCAGAAAACTTCAAGTTATACTACAAAAATGTCACAACAATTGCAGATAATAGAACAATAATGTTTATTACGACTTGTATTGCCAATAGCAACATCGATTATGTCATAATGACGTCATAAAATGACGTCATGCACATCTAAGATACGAGTTAGGCTACGCCATATTATATCCACCACCTTGAATTTTTAAAAGTACTTTTTTGGCAACAAATAATCACAAAGGGCAATTGAAATAGACTAAATTCATTCATTTATTCATTTATAAGGTTTTTGATGAAAAATACCAGGTAGTTACAAATTTTAAGGGATGATTAGCTTGTTATTCTTGATCTTGCCATACGGTCCGCCATCTTGGTTTATGGGCTGATGACGTCATCAAATTAGCATAATTTAGGCATATATAATTATGAAAGATATGCTTAATAATATAAGATTTTATTAATGTAACAAAATAGCAGTAATATAGCAAATAAATGTGTAAAATACATTGTTAGAACCAAAAATAGTGATTTTTGGCAAAACTGCCTGTCAGCAAACGGTTGCTATGGCAACACAAAAAATGGAAATTCGTCAAACTTCGTAAAATTGTTGCCAACAATATTTTCAAAAAATCACTAAATTTGGTGGCTTTAGCAGAAGGCGTTCTGGCGTTATAGGACATCGAAGTTGGCGCAGGCCTCAAAAGCCCCCCCCCCCCGTCTGAAAAGGGTTAAGTCGAATAATTATTGTTACATTCAATCCGTTGCCAAGGAAGCTGCGAAAATGGTGGGCTCCTTGTACCGTTCCAGGAAATATCTGACCCCCTCCGCCATTCTTTATCTTTACAAGAGTCAGATAAGGCCCAAAAATGGAATACTGCTGTCACATTTGGGCTGGAGCTTCCCAGAGCTCCCTGACCTGCCTCAACAGGGTACAAAAACGGTTAAAGAACATTGTTGGCAGCGACTTGTTCGCCACTCTACAACCATTGTCTCAAAGGCGTGATGTAGCTAGCCTAGCACTATTCTATCGCTACTTCCATGGTAAATGCTCGGCAGAACTTCACTCATCTGTGCCTCCAATACGAACCTTCACTGCAAGAACCCGTTTAGCCACTTCCACGGAAGCAAATCATCATTTTTTTCCTCCACAATCCTCCTTCTAGGAGGAAGTTCCACGCTCAGAGCTTTTTTCCAAGAACAACTTCGCTATGGAATGAACTTCCACGGACCTGCTTTCTCATGAGATACAATCTACAACTGTTTAAGTCAAGGGTTAACACGTATCTTTCTTCACTATACAGTATTGTAACCCAAAACGTCTAAGTGGCTCCAACAGCCTTGTTTTGCGGTGAACTTTAAGTAAATAAAAAAAATATATATATAACACATAGATATGACGATGCTTGTTCATGAGTTTGCTTTGATGGTCATTAATGATAATAATAGTCTTACCCCATACAACACATCAGCAATCATCCCGTTCCATTTCCCTGTCTTCGAGTCATAGATACCGAAATGGCCGTCTTCGACTTCGTAGTACTCGTACTTGAAGCCAAGTTCAGTGGAAATCCATGAGAACAGGTCCATACAAAGCCCTGTAGAAGGACCCAATGTATTATTGAAACTACTTTAATGCATGTACATCTATAGCATGCTATGTGTTAATCAGAAACAAATAAAATAGCCACATGTACAACAAGCATGGCTATGGTGTTATATGTGAAAGTATGTTACAGCGTATGTTTATAAACCAGACACTGTCATAATCAATCTTAACGTGCATCCACGTTGTCCATTCAGCTTCATTTAAATTAGTTGAAATCGTTTTTACTTAAAGATTTTTTAAATTCTGTACTCTGACACAATAATGGATAAACACGGGTATTGAATGTGTACAAAATACCTTCTGACTTACAAGTGTTAAACGAAGAAGTAACCCTGAAATCTGTCATTCTCCGTGACATTTCCCCCGTTTTTGTCCACATCTGATATCATCACGGGGGGGGGGTCTTTTAAGGCCCTCCTCTTCTAAGTCATGTAACTCTTTAATTACTTATCATATGACCACTCATTTTTTAGGAATGGTGTAGACATGATATTTAGGAATTAGACGATATTATGACGTAATATGATGTAATTATGATGTAATCATTTTGATTGTATTGGCTGCACCCATGAAAAATGGGTACTCCCAAAAAATTAGTATGCTACAAAAATGTAACAGCAAGTGCAGATTACATAATAATGATGTTTGTTACAACTTGTGCTGCCGATAGCAACGTCAATAACGTCAAAATGACGTCATGCACATCTAAGATATCAGTTGTGTTCTGCCATATTACATCCACCACCACCTTGAATTTTCAAAAATATATTTTTGGAAACAAACAATCGCAGAAGGCAATGGAAATAGACTATTTCTCTTATTCGATCCAGGTTTGAAAAATAGATTATCTCATTATTGCTTTGGAACAATGTTTCATTTGTTATGTATCATAGGCAGACGTAATAAACATTACCGGTAAGGTAAGGTGTTTTACATAATAAATATTCGCTTTACTTGTCGAAATGATTTACAATTTTGGCTGCATCGTTTAAGTATAAGAGGTGTAAGACGGAACACATAGAAACTCGACAGTTTTGTTTGAAATCTTATACCGGGTAAAGGAAATGACGCAGAAAGCATCGAATAATGGGATAAGTATTGAAAACAATTTGTCTATCAATGTTGGCTACACATGATAACAAATAATCATTTCTTGTTCCTACAGAAGGTAAGAAAGACTGTAAAAACTTCACAAATTTGTTGTCTTACATGTGGCTCATAAAAGTGATACGACTGCCTTACTCAAACGGTAACGTTAAACTTTGTTAGTGAATCTGGCCACGGGCATTATCTACTTTAGAAATCGTTCAAGATCAATGAAGCTTGTGGAAGTCGTTCGTTATCACAAGATATGTTGTCAAAAATCTTACCCGCATGTTTTTCTCAGTAAAGACGAGGTACAGTAAGCAGCCATTGCCGAACAAGGACCAAGCCGTCATGACGACAAGGATGAAGATGAGCAGGGGTTGTAGAGCCGGGTAGTTGCCGTACAAGCCACAGGGTGCCGGGTCATAGCTGGTCACGGACGTTACCACATTTCCTGACGTGATGTTTCTCGTGTCGAAGCCGCAGACGCCTGGATTTTCTGATGTGTTCTCCATGATGCGGGTCACTGCAGCGACCGCGGTGATCATTGCGACAGTGGTGTTCTTCATGATGCTTTACTGTGCGTAGCTCACCCCGATATGAATCTATAATGTTAATAGAATCATGGTTGTAAAGACACCGACTCGGTGTAATTGTAAACTATGTACTAATTGTTGTCTTCATTTATCTTTATTTTTTCCAACAAGTTTGCTGAGCGCAAGGCCGCATGGGCCTCTCCTGGGTACTGAACTAACGCTCATTTGTAGGAGCATCTCTTCTCCTCTGTGTCAGACACATCAAGATGGACTCTCACTGCACTAAGGGCACCGGTGCGGCACTGCTGTTGTGTTCTTTTCGCGGTTTTTTAATAATCTAGATGCTACGTAATACGTAAAAGTATGACTTAGAACTTAGAAGACAACAAAATACACAAGACGGAATGAAAATTCGTCCTTTATCTCTGAAATTCGTTGAGTCATCTACGAACCCCGCAGTGCCGCACCGGTGCCCCAAGTGCAGCGAGAGTCCACCTTTAGGCAAGCCCGACTAAATGACTCAATGGGCAGGGGTTACAATTATAAAGGCATGCTCGGGATATCCTAGTTCCCACTTAGGCCGGGGTGTTTTTTCTGTCCACTCACCCTGGCAACGATCCATACTTTCGATAAGTGTGGCGCGTTCTTTTATGTGGACGTGTCTGTCCTCAAACACGGGACCTCCATTGAACGTTCTATCTGAGCCGGAGCTAGGTAAGTATCATTCTCACCTGCAAAGCGACGAAAGTCCCAAGGGTATGTATCATGACAGGATTCAAATCTGGACCTCTTAGGGTCTGAGCCAAACACGTTGCCCTTACGCGAAATGCATAGAAATGAAAAGAAATACACAGATTCTTATTTCAAATGATAAAAACACTTTTTTTGACATAGCTAGCGCGTACATGTACATAAAAGACTTAGCATTCCTGTCCAAGCATTTCCGCTGCCGAGATGCAATTCTTTCTACAGAAAAACGAAGCTAACTGTTGAATCTTCGGTTAGAATGGAAGCCTGTACCGTTTTTCTAACGACAAGCGGGGTATAAATTAGCATTTGCGGAGAGAAGACCGACAGTTGGGTGTCAGTCACGATGAAATGTGATTCTTTTACGCCCTCTGTGCTCTCTTGATGTTGAATTTTTTTTCTCAAATTCACGAGAAAGATGTATTTGCAATTCTATTGTTAAGGGGTCTAGAGCAGCTTATAAGGGAAATTGTGTCTAACATGCATGGAAACCTACATATACTGACAAAAATATGACCAATTGAAAGGCAGGTTATTGTTGACTTTGTTATTGTTACAATGTATTTAGTGGGATGAATTGCTAGAAAGGTCTGTTAGGGCATCGATACGAGAATATTGCAATCATTGGACTATAAGTATATGAACCACTCACACCGGGAACAAGCTCGAGGTGTAACTCTCCCCAAACACGGACAACCACTTAATGTCCTATCCGTGGTAGGCCCGTAACTGAAGATAGATACTCATTTTCACCTGGGTGAAGTGAGGAAAGTCGTAAAAAGTCCCCTTTCCACGGGCACAGCGTCCGGGCATATCAGCAGTGTTGAATCCAGGACCTCTGAGTTCTGGGCAAAATGTCACCGACTGCGCCACACGATACCATGTTTCATAATTACTGACTCACAACTTAAAGACAAGGAGGACAAAAATCTTCAAATTACACAGGCGTTGAAAAAGGTATTACATCTAGACCTCCTTCAAACGTTATCGTATACCAACTCTAACCAGAATGGGACCGGCAGGGTCCATTACAGAGACATAGTGGTCCTGACTAAAGGCCCCCTCTCACTTGACGTGCGGCACGCTTGCGGCATTGCTGCGTTCGAAAACGCAGATGTACCGCCACGGAACCTAGAGGTGCCGCAAGCAAACCTAGAGGTGCCGCAAGCAAACCTAGAAGTGCCGCAAGCAAGCGCGACGTTTTTTAAAAAGTTTAAAAATAACGCAAGTGGCAAAATGCCGCAACAGTGCCGCAACAGTGCCGCAACAGTGCCGCAACGGTGCCGCAACAGTGCCGCCACCATGCCCCAAACAGTATCAAGGATATATTTTGCCTATTTTACACCAATAATCAAAAGTAAACATCCTTTTATCACCGAAAAACTATTTTAGATGCATTTCTAATAATTTTACAGTGGTTTTCGATCCAGTAAAAACACTGCGAATCCCACAAAACTTACCTTGTATCCGTATTCAGAGTTAACTTAAAAATACATCTTTTCATTTATTTAATTGGAAGTAGGTCAGTATTTTATACTTGAAAACAAAAAATAAGTAACTGGTTTATCGATTAACCTACGGATGTAGAGAAAAAGATTATCGTACAACGTTCAAAAATAATTTATTTATGTTGGATGATAACGAGTTTGCGTTTGCGTTATAACGTTACAAGCTAATCATTGCTGGTAGCCTGCCGCCGATAAAATACAAAATTGCAGTCATTCAAACCGATGGGCCATTTTTTTCTCACTTTGTACAAATATGATAGACTTAGACATCAATAGGCTGGCAAGCCATCCGCCGACAATGAAAATACTCCGCGTCATACAAAATAAGTATGAAATATCAAGCATTTTCATTTTAAAAATTTGCAAAATTGGTGAATAAACATATTAACATACATAATTACACATAACGTTACATGGTGCAAAACGTACACATCGATTCAAATCTGGTATATGGTTCGTGTCCGTTCATTTGGGTCATTTCCTTTACAGTAAAAGTCTTTCAAGGTTATTTATAGCATATGTATCATATAATTCATTATCATAAGGGGAATCTTTTTCATTATAAATCTCATTTGGGGGCATTCTCATCATTTTACAGTGATTTTTAATAAATTGACAACGCTGCAATTGTCAATAACATGTTCATTTAGTCTAGAAACGCAACAGTGCCGCACGTCAGTGTGAGTGCAAGACAAAATCGGTGAAATTAACACAACAGTGCCGCAGTGAACGAACGCAGCAATGCCGCAAGCGTGCCGCACGTCAAGTGAGAGGGGGCCTTAAAACTCGGGGTCTCAGGAGGAATTTTACAGCACAGGAGATAAGAACCTGGGGCCTGTTATAAAGACAGAATTTGATACACTGTGGCTGATGCCCTGTAGCTACATGAGCTTCTTTATTCAATTGCTTCGTTTGTCCTTTGACAACACATATACGTCTGCCATATAAGAAATTGGAGTCTAATTTTCAACAGTTCTAAGCGAACCTATGGCTATATTCTATAATGCACAATTAAGTGGACATTAGGGGTGGTGACGATGCAAAACTGGTATTTCCTGACCTACCAGTCCTACATCAGAAATAAACCAAAATATATACGGCCTTTGCGAAACATTTGCCTTTACAAAACTGTTATGTTCATAAGAAACAAAGCTTCACAAATCACTACGACTTTTGGTATTCCAGTGTTTGTTTACAAGAAACCCTGTTGCATTATGCGGGTTTTGTGGTTGGCGGCTCTGCCTCTGGACCAAGCTTAAGAAGAGGTGAGTTCGAACCCCAGGAATACAAGATAGAGTTCTTCTTTGGAGTGAAAGTGAGGATTAATTTCTTCAATTAAGAAGATTAAAAAATAATTCCTTGTTGTAAGAATTCCCGTTGACAATTTGGAGATCGCAGCATGGTACTATTAATTTCCAACATCAAATCAACTTTGTACATTTCAGTGCGAATCGTCCCTCTATATACTAGTATGCCTTAACTACGTTTGATGCTGCACTACTTCATTAGATTCACAGTCATCAGGGGAAACCACACGCCATCTTTTGAAGTGCTGACATTTCCCTGAGGGGTTCCAACGTTATTTCCTCTCGTGCTCAGAGCCAACGTTTGGTGACTTAATTTGATATGGTGACGTAAATAGAGCAAGCTCCTTTTATGTTGTAAGATCCTTCTGGTATTTTTTGTAAACCTTTAATATACAGGTGCACCGGAAAACAAGCCAGAAACATTCTGTAAAACTCCTGATAGAAAAATTTGGATATGCAAATTACCCTCACATCTTCATAATTTACGCTTGGTTATGTATACTTAAATGAGGTCATAATGTTGACAATCCAATCATTTACTACTTAGAAGAATTATGGCACTTTTGCATGTATGCCATTTATGGACGCAGTTACATTATTTGTACCTGCTAATCTTTCACTTGTATTTGAGCCCTACAATGGAAAGCACTGTAAATATAGATTTTCCTCATTACCTCCATGAAATGTCATGGAGGTTATTTTTTACCCTGTGTGTGTGTGTGTAAACAAAATAACTCAAGAACGGTTGGATGGATTGGTTTCATACTTGGTGTGTTGGTAGTGTGTGATGAAAGCTGGAAATGATTAGATTTTGGGCCCCCTAGCGACTCCCATTGGTACTGCAGCGCAACTTCCGGTTTTGCTATCTAGGTGTTTTGAACATGCCATGGTCACCATATTTAAGTGTTAGATAGCTCTTGTGCTCAGGAAGAAATGACATAAGTTTGGGCCCCCTAGCGTCTAGTTTTGGGATAGCAGGGGCATTTTTGTCAAAAACTTCTGAAGAGGATAAATCAAGAAGGGAACAGCGGATTTTCATGATTTTTGGTATGTAGGTACCTTAGACAATGTTGTACAAGATAATACACTAATTATGCAAAAGAGGAGCACATTTGCATAATTAATGAGAATATTCTTTCAAAGCAGTTTTTTCTATGTATCTCTTGTCCCGGAAAATATATGGTCTTGACATTTGGGTGGTAGACAACTTTTAGCGTAATGACAAAGTGGGGGCAAGTTTCAGCCTCCTAACATGTAATTTTGGAACTGCAGGGGCGTTTTTGTCAAGACACTCCCAAGAGGATAACTGTAGAAAGGAACGGCGGATTGGCATCATTTTAGGCATGCGGGTAGCTTAGGCAAAGATGTTCATAATGACATACATGTAATGCAAATGAGGACTTAATTTGCATAATTCACGAGGAAATTGTATACTTCCATTGTTTTCAATAACTGGACTTCAATAAATGTAACACATGTTAATTATGATAGGTGGAGTATAAGCAGATACCAAATAGGGTAATGAGGAGCTTATTTGCATAATTTATGTAAAAATTGCAAAACCGCTTTATGATTTATAATGGGAATTTTATAATTGTGACATGTGTACGTTAGTCAATGGTGAACAACACAATGCATGAATTATGTTGATGTGTTAGTCAATTGCATGAAATTTAAATATACTACCTATGTCTTAGTTTGCACAGTTTGCACTTACTAGTGCCCTCCACTTGACGGCTTAATGGAAATTTGGCCAGAGTGCGGTGAGAACTGCGGTTGAGAACGCTGAGAGAGCGCGGTAAGAGCTAAATTGGTAAACAACTCAAGTGTTTGAAATCAAACGTTGAAATGTAACATTGCGTTGATCTTCTATTAAGCATTGCTTTTATGCTTTCACAGAGAAAAAATCGATAAATTAGCAGCTATTAAAGCAAAGTTAACTACCAGCAAGTTGCACCAATTTAAATGTTTTCTTTCTTTAAGTTACAGAAGTAGGAGTAAATGGCTTACTTTCACTATCATAAACTCGGTTCGTTGGAACAGGCTAATGAAGATTCGTTTGTAACGTTGTGAAAGGAAATGTGGCTGCCATTAACCAGCAAATGAGATAGGTGTGCTTAATTTCTAGTAATCGGAAAATTCTGTACGAGAAGATGGCACCACAAGGCTTCTTGTGAACGTAAACTTAAGTGAATAAGTCACAGAGTGCTTGAGACATTTGGATGGATGGAGGTGGACGATGAAAAAAAACACCAAGATATTCTACTGGTCCAGGAGTGGATGCATCGCGCCAAGACATAGACGCTTGAGCTAACCTGGCATATTTGACAGCGCAGCACTGCCACATTCACAAAGATTGGAACAAAAATATGAAAGAATACTTGAATTACATAACATTACATTACATTAACGATAAATTCACTGAACGTAGTACACTAGATCATTAAAATAAGGGAGCTTATACCAAGCTTGAATATTCATATTTATAACTGATTTACGGATCTTAGATAAGTGCAATTAATTACTATTTAAGAAAAGTTTAAGACAACTCAAATCGCATCATTTAAGGGAAATTTACAAAGCTTAAAGGTACTGTAATCATTCGAAATTAACCATATTTTACGGTTCTCAACTTTTGCTTAAATGATAGCCACTACGTGCGCTTTACGAAACCTACTTAGATGTTATATGAATATGATATTTAAAAGCAAATGTTTGTAAGGATCAAACAATAGTGGCAAAAGTAAAAAAAAATTGATTTGACTCATATTTTGCACAGTGATAGTACTTGGTCCACAACCCCTCAAAATAGCTTTCTTTAGATCAAAACTCCTTGTTACCATGGTAACGGGCCAACTAAGTTTTGTGGCCATTTTCCCCCACTTCCGCATCTCAAAAACACAGAAATTGGCATATTTTACTGCATTGTCACTCCAACACCTTTTATCATATCGTTAAAACAAAACAAGATCTGAATAGACCAACATTTTGGCTTTTTAGAAATTGTTGTGAAGTGCCGCTCTGGTAATTTATTTTTACTTGAAATTTGTACCCTGTATAGATGATTGGTCTCGAGATCTGATGCGGCACTCGTTCTAAAATAGCAAAGCCTCATCAATACTTTGTGCCGTAATGCATCGTTAGAACATTGATATTGTTTAAAGGGGTATTAATCTTACTTTGCTCATTGACAATTATTGTAAAAAAACATTCCAAGGTTAAAAAAGCATTACTTTACAAATGGCGATATGTCTTCTTTGATTCAAAATTACAAATAGTTCACAATTCCCTATATATATTGGAGCACTAGCAAAGAATCATTGCTGGTGAATTATTCATATTGGGTAATAAAACCATGATCTGAGGGACGATAAGGGTACCGGTACCACTAATTATTATACGGTACCGCGACGCACAGCTCTTGGAGCACGAGAGGGGTCACTACGCTAATTTTGCTTTGCTATCATTTGCTTGTTCAACAATGTCTCATCAATGTCTGAACAATGAAAAATGATGATAGGCCACTCGAAACTGACCAAAAATGCTTCAAATTACATGTGATGTGGATAGATTACATTTTCAAAATCTCACCGTGGAAGGGCCAAGACCCCCCCCCCCTCCACACCAATCTCCTGATTGGTCACTTCGCTACCATGCCATTCCCACTACGCTAAAATGAAATCCTGGCTAGAACCCTGAAGCTGTTTTTCCTCGGTGTATATAATGTCGTTTAATAGGCACTGCCATTTTGTTGTTACGAACAGTCTGTGAACAGACATACCACCTGGAGTGAACCGAAGCGTACTTCTTCTGGAGCTGAGGTTGAAAGAAGAGTCATAAGCGTTGACTTGCCCCGGCTGTTAGACATCAAGGTAAGGTTAGACATGAAGACCAGATTCCAAAATAATAATCCATTTTATTCCTTTTTTTTACCTTCAAAATACAAAAATTAGGCTTTTCTTTTTATCAAAATGCAGCCTTCTTGGCTTGATTATATGGATGACGTCCGCGCGCGCACGTCATCCACATAATCAAGTCAGAACTTTATGCTTGCCAGAGGATCTCTGGAGGATATCATTCATAAAATAGGCTACATATAGCCTAAAAAGATACGCCAAGAAGAAACTGATTCTCAAGCAACTGGATATGATTTTGGAAAAGGTCAGACGTTTCAGATAACATCCGCCATCTCTCGTCAGTGACGCTAAAGAGGTCTAGAATCCACTTTGTCTGGACCGTGTCCGCTATTCCTCCATTATCCAAATGATATTCAGCTTCACCTGAAAAATTCATGTAGGAAGAATTTCGGTACGTTGATTTAGATTGCATTCGTTATATCAGAAATCATACATATGTTTGGGTAAATTTGATGTGTTTGTGGATACTTCTCTAAATGTCAAAAGAGACAAACAACTTAAGGTTCATTCTTGTAAAATCTATGTCATGTTTTTTGTTGTTGTTTATTCAAACTCACAGACACACAAGGGACAGCTACAGTTTGCCTTTTGGCTTCTTTGGATCACCAGCGACGTTCCAACTGACGAAAAAAAATGTCGGCTCACCACCCCATCACTACAGCTACTAATAGATCGTTCAGTGGTCTACTTGAGTGTGTTTTGTGGAACGTGCAAATCATGAGCATGTCTTTTGACAAGGCCGAAGCCCGCTGCTCTGCCCATGTTGGCAGCGTGATGTTAGGGACAGGGAGCGCCATCGTCTGTTTGCTAGCAGCGTCTTTCATCAACAACGCCATTGTGCTCTGCTCAGTCGTCAGAACACGGTCAATCAACAAACTTGTGTACTTCTTCACAGCGAATCTGGCTATGTCCGATCTTCTAGCAGGCATGGAGCTTCTACTGTACACAATAGCCATGGTAGAACAGAGCTCAAGCCATGAGATCATGTACAGTCTTACGTTCCTAATGTTTAGCCAGGCAATGTCGGTATCAGGTCTATGCCTCATGTCAATAAACAGCTATGTTGCCTTAAAGTACCCTATACTCTTCTACACCCAAGCCAGTGACATACAGAGCTATGCAGGCGTGGCTATAGTCTCTTCATGGCTCGTTCTGTCTCTGCTCTTTGCCTTGCCTAGTATGGGTTTGAACTGTCTGGATACACCGACGGAAAGCTGTTTCGGTCTTTTCCATATTGCATTCATTTACGGTTTGGTGGCCATGTACGTCTTCCTAGCTATGATCATCCTCCTCACAAATATTATCACGTTCAGAGCCATCAGAAAGCGACAGGGAAGAGGCAATGAGCAAAAGCAGTGGGCGAGAGAGTACGAGAAGAACGTGCACCGAGCACAGACGGTGATGATACACGCTGTAGTGGCATTCATTGCGGTGGTCGTTCCTCGTATTGCAGTCGTGTCAACGTGCCATTTGGACCTAAAGACTTGTCTGATGGTAACTGGGCCCGGAGGACTAGTCGTGCTGTTCGTTTTGAACTCGGCAGTCAACCCCATCGCAAGTATCATCCGCACACCGGACTTGAGAGAGGGGACCTGGCTAGGATGTATGATCTCAAGAAAATGGGCAAAACACGATTAAGACACCTATGCACACAACTCTTACACTACGACGATATATGAAACTATTATTGGATTAGTTTAATTGTAATACCCAACACAAATATTGGGCTCACCCAAATTTTCGACTGCACAGCACCAGTCTTTGTCAAGGAATGAACAATCCACTGCTGTCGTGACGTCACGCTATGCAGATAGAACATGTGACTCAGTGAGCAGTGGATCATACGTCGTTGCAGGGAGTCTGCAGTGGGTTGTTCATTCCTTGACAAAGACTGGTGCTGTTCAGTCGAAAATTTGGGTGAGTCCAATTTTTGTGTTGGGTATTACAGTTCAACTAGTCCAATAATGATTTGTACCAATACAGATGAACTTGGACGTAGTTAAGACATATGGATGAATTTGGACATAGTTAAGATATATGGATGGATTTGGACATAGTCAAAATGTATGAAACTATGCCAAATGACAGTTTCTCAAGCAACTGGATATGATTTTGGAAACGGCCAGACGATAGCATCCACTATCTTTCGTCAGTGACACTGATACGAAGATGATATCGAACAGCAGATTAAAATTAGTTCAAAATAAAATATATATTTTTGCCACCACCTATAATGTTGTTTCTGCTTCTGAATTCATTGTTGTTACTTCACATAACTGGATACACACACGTCACACTATGGCTGTTTCACAGAAGAGAATTGAATAAGCCCTTTCAAAGACATCGGAACGCATGTGCGGCGACAGGAATTCTAGGTAATATGTCAAAGGTAAAGGCCTCGAAAAAGAAAACAAAACCCGCCTGGACGTTGTTATTTGCAAATCGAAACAATGGTAGGGACAAGGACTAATTTTTCATGGCCTTTATTACCGTTTTGATCTCTGTGAAAGAGCTTACTAGTATTTAGACGTGGTTTCCCGTCAGAATATGACGTAGTCATTTAATGGCTCTGTCAGTTGAGTGGAAGGAAGTGACTGGGAAGTTAGTGGCACCGTAAAAGTCAAATGTGACTAAAGGTCAAATGTGACAATTCTTTGGACAGCTTAAATGTCAATCAAACTTCATTTGCATAATTGATGAGCTACAGTCAAAGACGACACGACAAACGTTAGCTTCAGAACTTCAGTACGTAAGAACTATTTGGAGAAATTGCTACAAATGATATCTACAAGGAGCAATTTTGTGCTCAATGACACCATTGTTGTGAAGTTTTCGAAGAAGTTCAAACTCGGTGGCAAAATCGTGAGGGTGTTGGCGATTTAGAACACTTTCGATGGAGGTCACGTTATCCCAGTAGTGGTAGGGGACGGTGTGGTTTTGTTGGTCCCGAGCAAACGGGTAGAAACCGCACAGACGGACGGAATCGAATCACACATGGTGATAGCGATTTTTACGAGAAGTAGCCCCGTTGAACTTGAAGCTGTGTCGTCACTATTGTGATCATTGTCCAGAACTCCCCAAATCCTAGAGAGATAGAAAACAAACATTGAATAGGGGATTTGACTCCAATGTATACTTCATAGTAGACAAAATGCATCAGTGAGAATGAAATGTGTTTCTATTCTACGATTTCACGATTTCATTTATCGATAGGCGGCGCTTTTACAGCAGCCCCACCTTACTTTAGCTCCTGCACTTTCCAGGCCCAAAAAAGTGTGTTTCCAGTGCAGAAAGTTACCATCGAGGGGGAATCTACAAGGAGAAACGTGTAGTTATGACTTTTCCAACTTCTGACTCTCCTTTTGAAGCGTTTTTGCCTAAATTGACGGAGATTTTCGACATGATCCTGGCGTGACGCCGACCGTGGGGAGGGAAGCTACTACAAGACAAAGGAATTCCCCAACCACCCTGCTATGCAGCGTCCTGAGGAGCGTTGTCCTTGGATACAGGAGTACTGTACATCATCCTGATCATGGCAAGTTTGAACAATCTCCACATGTTTTAACGTATAAGTCACTTTTGGATCGGGGAAATCGGAAAAAAACAGCAACTTTTTACCTGTTTGTGTATGCTACGTGGCGGGGTTACTCCAGGTCACAACTAACACGATGTCTTTAAAACAGCTGGTCTACTCGTCGACAACTCTTCGAGCCCTCCGATCATACAGTAAACTTACACATGCAGTAAAGCGGTCTCTCATTGATTGTGGTATCAAAAGAGTTTTCCATGCGAGAGGATGTCGAGGGGGCAGAAACTTGTCTCGTCAGATCACTACCCGAGTAACGAACCGAATTATCCCCGTTTTTAACAACAACAATGACACATGGCGAAGGACACACAGTCGGGTTATCTGTGAAGTATAGCCCAAGAAAGACGCAACTTGTGTCACACAAGCAACAACTCCCTCTGTTTGCCTGTGCAACCCCAGATCGCTCGTCAACAAGCTGGATGAGTACCAAAGCTACCTGTCAGACCACCGTGTGGATATTGGTGTAGTGGCTGAATCATGGTTCTCCCCAACCACCCCTGAGTCCTGTCTTTTTATTGAAGGGTATACACTCTTCTCCAAGTGCCGCACAACAAGAAGAGGCGGGGGGGGGGGGCGTATACGTAAGGAATTCCATACCTGCTGGACTGGTACCAGATATTACTGTTCCTCCTGAGCTGGAGTGTATGTGGGTGTCAGTAAGACCGAGACGTCTGCCCAGAGGGGTGTCACAAGTTGTCGTGGGTGCCGTCTACAACCCGCCATCCTCACCTCACCAGGAACTGCTGCTAGAACACCTCGTCTCTGCCACAGACGACATACGGACACGTAACCCTGATGCTGGAATGATTCTGTTGGGGGAT
>NC_049987.1:11094788-11096927 GCF_000003815.2 Branchiostoma floridae | reverse complement strand
CCACCTGGATATAGGTCAACTTTGCAACGGAAACAACCTATCCCAGGTCGTCAAAGAACCAACGAGAGGACAGGCTATGTTAGACCTGATTATCACCAATCTAGAGACACACTACAAAATTCCCCAAGTATGTAGCCCTTTGGGTTTGAGTTTGAGTGATCACAGCACGGTTTTGTGGGAACCTCAGATAACAAGGAAAGAGAACTTTACCAAGTGCAAGACAGTGAGACCTATCCGCGACTCCGACCGCCGAGTCTTTGGCCAATGGATATGTTCTCAATCCTGGGACGAAGTGTACACATCTCCTACCTGTGCCGGCAAGGCCGAGGCCTTTTACACAACAATGGAAGATGCTATAAACAAGTTTTTCCCAACCAAGCAGGTAACAATGCACAACAATGACAAGCCGTGGTTAAAACCAGACATCAAGGACATGATTCGCCGACGGCAGAAGGCATTCTCAGAAAACAAGACTGCCTTGTGGAAATACCTGCGTAACAAGTAAAAAAAGCGCGAAAGTCTTTCTACCGGGACAGGGTACAAAATCTCAAGGTAGAAAATCCGGCGGATTGGTACAGAGAGATAAAGACCATCCTGAATATACAGCAGTCAGAGCTCTCACTCAACATCCCCATCCATAATAAAACCATCATTCGCTGTGATGTCCATCATGAAGATGGCAAAATATAGGTTGTTGGCTTACATTATGTCTTTTAAGATGTTTATAAGTTTAGCGAGAACATTTTTCTATAGAAAGGAGTGGTGTATACCGTCCAACGATTTGTCAGAACAGATGTTGTTGATGCAGAGCTAAGAAAGCTATGACCAATGAACTCAATTATATGAGTAGATAAAGTTCTTGATGCACATCATACAACTGCACTCACTCGGTGTGTATGGTGATTGGGTAGTACGGCAATATGCACCCTAAGCAAAATATCTTAACGTTTTTCAACCACTTTTACTATTACCCATTCATCTGATCTTCTGCCTGATTTTTCGTGCTGCCTTCATCCCAGTCGCCTTCAACAATCCTTCTCCAGGTTTCTAGGTGACTGCCTCGGTCCCGTTTTCCTTGATGGGTCTATTTGAAGGTATATGTTTTTTATTGTATCTTTAGCATTGTCATTAGGTATCAACCCCTGAGGCGTAGTTCGATTTTTGTTTGCTTCCCATTTTTCTGCTACATATATATTAGAAGGAATGAACGGACAGTTGTACACCCTCAGGATTTTGCAGGGTTGATGATTTCAAGATATTTCTCAGTTTGTCAAAGTCTTATCCTGGCATTCCAGTTATGCTATAAACGTATTTTTACCAGACTTTCTTTTTATGTGACTGTTAGATGAGATGTAGCTGTAAAGATGAGCCAAGGACGTCCCTCAGATAGGACATTAAACGGAGGTCCCGTATGAACCTACCTGGAGCACAATAATAATAATAAAAAAAACTACCTACCAAAGGAGCAGGGGTTCTTCCCGGTGTGAGTGGATTAAACCTACGAGTCTAGTCGCCGGGTTCAAAAAAGTGATATTCCCCTGACCTGTTAAGTCTATCTGAATAGATTAATAAGAGTCTGTTCTTTCTGTTGTCAATAAAGCATATATTTGGTCTTTGTTACACAAATTCGCCCTTCTCGGTGATGGTACATCTGCGCCGCCTAGTGTAACTTACCACAACCGAAGACATCAAGTGCAAGCATATCTATCCTTTGTTTTTATTCTTACATGACATTATTACAAATCTATACGAATTTTACGCTCAACAACCTATACCTAAGTATAAGTATAAGAGGTTTTATTTATTTAGTTAACATTTACGTCTTCATGAACAGCCATGTCCATCACTGTACATTAAAATAATTGCGTACGCATAGTTGTATGTTTGCTATTGCTCTTGTCACCTGCTTCACATGTAAATATTTTCAAATATGTTTTAATTTTTAGCAAACCCAACATAATATCACACATTGCATGAATAAATTGGTCACATATAAACGATAAGTTCACACAGGTTAAAGAGACCCCAGAGTTTAGATGCCATAGAACTCAGTTGTGTATAAATCATTCGTATTTCGAACATTTTTGTCAATAAGACAGATAAAGTTTCTCAAAAATCTAATAGCTGTGACTTTGTGCG
>NC_049987.1:11085812-11094588 GCF_000003815.2 Branchiostoma floridae | reverse complement strand
AAAATGAGCAAGGAATAATTTGTTTTGATTTGGTATTGTTGAGAATAATAGATACGGATTACATGCATTAATCCTGTACATGCATTTAAGGACAAAAGACATGCATGTATTAAACAAGAATTCGACTAAATGTCACAATCGTATTACTGAGTTCCACCTATAGGTGAAAAATTATGTCAATAATCACTTCAATCATCTTACGTGAGCATCTGACTTCTTCACATCTTGAGCGCATGTGTAGATGAATTCACCAATCAGCACGACGAGAGCCAACGCCATGCCCCCATACACCAGCACGAACACACCCAACATGTCCTGTAGTCCGATCACAGAGGATTCTAACTCAGTCTGGTCTGTACCGGAACATTCTTTGCTTTTGATCCTAAACGAAAAAGAACGTAAGTCCACATGATATCTTTGTTATATTGCACTCTTCTGTATGTGAAGTATGAGCCAATGGTCTGAAGAGGCTAGGCAAAAAAAAAAACTATTTGTTTTATCTGAAAGGCCCGTCGTGTCAGCAGTTTTGTTGAAGCAAGACATAATTTTCTTGGGGACACATATTTGCTCTTTTATACTATCTGCAACAACAGTACTCACCATTTGGTATCTAACTCTTCAAAAACACCTCGTTCTTTTGCAGCCACAATGGCCCTGTTGAACTCCACGGTGTATTGGGAGTTCTTAGGCAGAAACATCCCATTTCCAGTTTGCCAAAACGGCCGTCCGATGGTCTGTAGATCACAGGGTTTGCGGCTAGCCTGCAGAATAGGAGAAAAACGGACCTTTAAAGTGCAGAGATATTCTCTTAACACTATTCTCTATTTATGAGGTTTTATTAGTCAAGAACACTGCCAAATGGGCTATGTAAATAATCTTGTACTTTAAATGATAATAAAAACATTAAATCTTTCTCTTAAATGCATCTGGAAAGCGTCTTACGTGGTAGTCCAGCTCAGTGGTGTCCGAGAACAGTGCATATTTCTCCCGACGCATCTTGTCCAGACCCTCCTGTAGGTCATCCACAATGACCGACTCTTCATTGGCCTGCATGACGACTCCCAGTGATTTGTACGGTTCTGTTGTTGTTGTCTTGAATGACGCCCATGTAGCATAGTTTCTTATTGCACCATAAGAGATTTCCGTCTAATCATGTAAAAAAAAAGGTTCAAGAAGGATTACCATACATATTCTATACAGGGACCTTACCTGGCAATACACACCAAAACATGATATCTTATTATCGTCTTTTTTTAAATTGATTTTACAATCAACCATTCTCATTCTAAGACAGCTAATGCCATGATGTTCTATTGTACCTGTCTAAGAAGATCCTCGGCAGAGGTGATCGACTTGTCCACGTTCCTGACTGTCAGGAAAGCAGCCAGGTTGGCGGTGTAAGTAGAGATGGCCACAAGGATGCCGACTCCCCAGAAGAATGCAGAAACGCGACCTAGGTAAAAGCGAAGTTAAAAAGACGACAAAGTAACAACATTACAAGATCACAGTTACAGCGTCTTCCTCTGAAACAAAACTCATCAATAATGAATGAATGTCATACCTGATAATGACCTCGGCAGGAACTCCGGACCCAGCTGAACCAGAGCCACGAATGACTGCCACACAGCCTCCCAGAAACCTCTCTCTTTATAAGCTTCATATTTGTCTTCAGATGCGTCACTTTCTTCGTCTCTGTCAGATGTTTAGTAAAGCAGTTACAGTGTCCTGGATGTTGTCTCAGACAAGAAATAAAGTAAAGTAGAAATTCTGTCCTACCATATTACATTTACAATACAGAGCTTTCCTTCCCATTAATCAAAGTCAAATATTCAGCGACGATTTTGGTTTGTCGACATTTACGCTTCTCAAGACTTTAAACTGAATCAATAAAGACGCGTTACGTCTTACATGTCCTTTGTTGCTAAATTGGCAACACCTTGAAAGAGTCCTACCGCCAAGGCCGTCAACAAGATGGTGGCCCACAGTTCCTTCTGAAATGGTCCGATGAAGCCCCAGACACTTGATGTCCTATAAGTTATAAGATATGATTTTACTGTATATCACCCTGGAGTTTACTGATTAATACCAGCGAAAATATCTCTGCTGAAGTGAATCAGATTTCATGTGTGTTCTTTTTAGCACATCAAGACATACCATATATATTGTATAGGTATTTAAAATGTTATGAACATGAATGTGCACCTTGATGCTGTTCTCTTCATGGCAAATATCCTTCCGCTGTTGTAGTATGGAAGAGTGAAATCCCCAACTGCTTGTCTTTCAGATGTGATGAAAAAGGAGGCCAGAGCGATGTCGGCTTTCTGTGGAGATTCAATAACATTACAATGTACAGAATACCAGGCTTTACCGAAATCACACAATGTTATGTCATGACACCAAATCATTAATAATTTTTGCCGTTTTCATATTGCAATTGTTAGTATTGTATAAATAGATATAACCACACATGTTAATGATTGTGCATAGTTGGTAATTGATGTTAATAATAGTCTTACCCCATACAACACATCACCAATCATCCCGTCCCATTTCCTTGTTTTCCAGTCGTAGACACCAAAATTTCCATCTTCGACTTCATAGTACTCGTACTTGAACCCAAGTTCAGTGGATATCCATGAGAACAAGTCCATACAAAATCCTGTAAAAGGTCCCAGTTCACCATTGAAACTCTTTTTAATGCATGTACATACATAGTATGCATTGATGAATCAGACAAAGATGAAAAAGTCACATGTACAGTAAGCATGTATATGGTGGTATAGTTGAAAATATGTTACAGATTAAGTTCTTTACACTAGTGTCATGATCAAACTTAACTTGCATCTACGTTGTCTATCAGTTTCATTCAAATGAGATAAAACCGCTGTTGCTTGAAGATATTTTGCATTCTGTACTTTCCCAAAATAATGGATAGGCACGGGTACTGAATATGTAAAAAATACCTTCAGCCTTACAAGTGTCGAACGAACTAACCCTGAAATCTGTCGTTCCCCGTGACGTTGTTCCCGTCTTTGTCCACATCTGATATCAAGACGAAGCCATCCGCAGCGATAGTGACCACACGCAGGGTTCTGTTGCTCAGGTCAGACATATACGGATCAAATCCTGCAGACCCAAACAAGAGTTACATGTCTTCGCAATTAGCCAATCCGAATATGAATATGATATTCATTAAATTTTCAGAATAGCAAACGTAAACAAAAGATTAATAATGCAGCATTTTTGTGTGAAAGTGCAGAATGTTTCCCCCCTAGCTTTTGTCAAGCTAGTAAAAAAGAAAACCCCTACATCTGCTTGAATTTGGGGCCTAGTCATTAACATTATTATACCATATCATTAGGCTCGACCTGTAGTATCCTGTAAAAATTATTGGTATTAATATACAACAGCTGATATCTAGCATATTCCCTTATCGGCTACTGACAGAAAAGGACAGAAAAAGCAAAACAATGTGTTTTTATAAGGGGAAACATAGTAATTGTACGCCACGTAACGCAAACTTAGCAGGCTGTATGCTAACACGCTATAAGTCTGTCTGACAGTTTGTGAAGGGAACAAGATTCTGCTCGCCACAAAATGATTAGCAAGAAACTTGTCCCGGATGAGAGTACGATGACTCATATTTCGTGGACTTGTCATGCATATTCATTCCAAACTATACATGATTTACTCTCACTAAACTATTGGCAGTACAAAACAGAAAAAAACCTTTCTCATAAAACATCTATTGAGTTCTCTTTTCCACAAAAGACATACGCCAACTCACCTAACCGCTCAACGCTGTACCCCGCAACAAAGGATGTTACAGTAACCAAAAACAGGGCTGCTCTAACGAGTGATGTTGCCATATCAGTAATTTTCTCTGAGCAGAATTCACCAAGCGTCAAATTGTTCTCACACTTATTTGGAACGTGAGCTGGGTTTAGACCACCGTGGTTGGCTTTCTATACCAAAACTCACTCCCAGTGCAGGGTTCCCGGGCATTTTAGGAACAATAAACGGTACACATCCTGCATACCCAAACAAGAGTAACATGTCTTTTCAAGTAGCCAGCATGAATATGAATACGAAATGCATCAAATTTCCAAAATAGCAAACGTAATAAAAGATTAATAATGCAGCATTTTTTTTTTGAAAGTGCACAATGTTTTCCCCGTAGCTTTTTGTCAAGCAAGTAAAAAAGAAAAACCCCACATCTGCTTGAAAAACGGTACTAGTTTAATATCAATTATTTTGAGTTAATTTACTTTGAAATTGCCCCATGAAGTTACATTTATTTATTATGGGAAAGCTAACAATTTGTACTGAATGATGTCATAGTTACTGTCGATTATTAGAGCTAATATAAATGTCAGCACAGCTGCTAAAGATGAGGTGTGGTCACAGCATAGAAAAAAAACATTTTTATGCTACGTGCATATTCTACATTTTAAGTGTGGATTTCTTCACTTCAGCCTACTTTAAAACTGACAACAAAGACCTTGCCCATGTGAGAAAAAAATACACAGGTATTACTAATGATTGGACATTGTCCTTGGTGCTGAACTGACTTTTCTGCATTATCACTATTCCTTTAGTGGTGAATAAACTTAATTCTGAAACTGTATGGCAAGTGGAATATTATACCTTTCAATTTGTCTGTCCTTATCTATAACACAATTCTAGTACTATGGTTCCGGTCAATTTGGAACAGACCTTGTAAAGACAAATGGTGTTGAAGATCAGGGTAGATTTGCTTGAATTTTTCATGATGCACTTCTCTGTTTAGACCTGTTGAGTCAGCGCAGGTGAAAATAATCCGACGTCAACCCTAAAATGCCTTCTGTTCATAATTGTAGCTATAGCAATGACTAACATTACACTCTTAAACGATGCCGATGGTGTAACTTACACAACTAGCGGTTGCTTGATGATTTACCTTCTGAAGTGCTGCCTCAGCCATCGATATTACAAATCTAATGACCTTTATTCTACACCAAGACACTGCAATGTTATCGATGTTATCATATATGTTGGAAAACACTTTGATTTTAGTCTTCATCAGTTTTAAATATGTCACTAGATCTTAAGATACATCTGAACGGTGAAACATATTTCTTGTTAATTATGATAACAAAGGTGCAGAATGAGCACATCTTACGACATATGGCATAAAAATGCAATAAAATATTTCGTTGCATGTGCAATTGCATGATCAATGGAATATTTAAATATACCTTTGTCGACTTTGCAACAGCTTAGTTTTAGTGTAGGAGATTTCTAATTTGGTCCAAAGAAAGGCAAGGGCAATAATACGCAATGCACAAGTCTTCATAGAAATGTTTCTTCGAATGCTCAGTGCAAGTGCAACTGCGCCACCTAGTGTGACGTTGCCACAAATCAACTAGAGATTTTAAGTGCAAGTGTGATCATCCTTGCTTTATAATCTAAGATGACATTGTTACAGACGTATTTGCTTATGTGACTTAAACATCCACCCATTATAAGCAATTCTATCGTGAAAATTCTTGTTCTTTATTTCTAAATTTTATTAAACACTTCATAAACATTTATGTTTGCATGTACAACCGTGTCTTACATTTCATATAGATATACATAGTTTTACTGACTTTAACAATGCCTGGTTAAACGCTTTTGAAATGTTTTTAGATATGAAAGTAACCAACACAAAAAGAGCTGGGACTTACCCAAATTTTCCGTGTTGGTTGAGTAAAGTTTACTTTGTTTCATAATGTAATTTACCAAGAGAACACAAATGCCTTTTCAGATATGTTTTAATTTTCAGCAAATTGGGCACTAGATGTCACAAGTGGATAAGCGAATGGATAGGTCATAAACTATCAGGTGACAAGATGAAGGGACCAGATTGGATGTCATAGACCTCGATGAAGCTTGACCAATAGGGGCTGCACGAGCAACCTCCATGGAGGAGCTCTACAGAGCTGACCTCCATGGAGGTTGCTCGTTCAGCCCTCCAGCTCCACCGTGCGAGTTCTATGCGCTATGAATACAAACACTTGGTTCTCGTCACCATCATGGAATTTTTAGTACGACATGGAGGAGGTTCTCTCGTAGAGGACAAACAACCGGACTGAACAGCTGTACGCAAAACATGGTACACGGGCTATGAATGTTTTTTGATTCACGTCACCCAAAACACCAATTGATCTTAGCGCTCTATACAGTAACAGAGGGCTGTTTGAGTAGCGCTCTACGGGTTATGACTGTAAACACTTGGTTCACGAAACCCAAAACAAATCGGTCTTAGGGCTCCATTCAGAGATACTGTAAACAACAAACACACAGAGCCGATAGCTGATCGAGCAGCTCCACGGGCTATATGAATGTAAACACTTGGTTCACGTCATTATCAACAAATCGGTGTTTAGGGCTCCATACAGAGATACTGTAAACAACAAACACACAGAGCCGATAGCTGATCGAGCAGCTCCACGGGCTATATGAATGTAAACACTTGGTTCACGTCACCATCAACAAATCGGTGTTTAGGGCTCTTTACAGGGATATTGTAAACAACAAACACACAGAGCCGATAGCTGTTTGAGCTGCTCCACGGGCTATATGAATGTAAACATTTGGTTCACGTCACCATCAACAAATCGGTGTTTAGGGCTCCATACAGAGATACTGTAAACAACAAACACACGGAGCCGAAAGCTGTTTGAGCAGCTCCACGGGCTATATAAATGTAAACACTTGGTTCACGTCACCATCAACAAATCGGTGTTTAGGGCTCCATACACAGATATTGTAAACACCAAACACACGGAGCCGATAGCTATTTGAGCAGCTCCACAGGCTATATGAATGTAAACACTTGGTTCACGTCACCATCAACAAATCGGTGTTTAGGGCTCCATACAGGGATACTGTAAACAACAAACACACTGAGCCGATAACTGATCAAGCAGCTCCACGGGCTATATGAATGTAAACACTTGGTTCACGTCACCATCAACAAATCGGTGTTTAGGGCTCTTTACAGGGATATTGTAAACAACAAACACACAGAGCCGATAGCTGTTTGAGCAGCTCCACGGGCTATGAATGTAAACATTTGGTTCACGTCACCCAAAACAAATCGGTCAGAGGTCTGTCCAAGCAGCCCTCTACGGGCTTTGAATGTAAACATTTGGTTCACGTCACCCAAAACAAATCGGTCAGAGGTCTGTCCAAGCAGCCCTCTACGGGCTTTGAATGTAAACATTTGGTTCACGTCACCCAAAACAAATCGGTCAGAGGTCTGTCCAAGCAGCCCTCTACGGGCTTTGAATGTTAACATTTGGTTCACGTCACCCAAAACAAATCGGTCAGAGGTCTGTCCAAGCAGCCCTCTACGGGCTTTGAATGTAAACATTTGGTTCACGTCACCCAAAACAAATCGGTCAGAGGTCTGTCCAAGCAGCGCTCCACGGGCTTTACAGAGATACTGTTAACAACAAACACACGGAGCCGAAAGCTGTTTGAGCAGCTCCACGGGCTATATAAATGTAAATACTTGGTTCACGTCACCATCAACAAATCGGTGTTTTAAGGGCTCCATACAGAGATACTGTAAACAACAAACACACGGAGCCGATAGCTGTTTGAGAAGCTCCACGGGCTATATAAATGTAAACACTTGGTTCACGTCACCCAAAACAAATCCACCCATCCTTGTCGGATACGGGCAATGAGGTAAAACTTCCTTGGAACGAGGTTTGCAACAGGTCTAAATATTTCTTTTATGCAACCACATGTTGTTTTTGCAAAGTGGGCAACAGAACGCCACCCCCCCCCCCCCCCCCGACACACACGCACGCGCGCGCAATGCACACAAACACTTGTAATAATTATTAATTTTTTGTATGGTTTGATCAAGGAGCTTAAAAAATCCTTGGTTTGATACAAAGGTTGAAAGAACAAAAAACAACCCGATTATTGAATGAAGCAAGCGGTGCATTGTTTATATGTCGGCTCTCGCAAGGAAAGCTGAAAGTTCGCACCTCCGTGCTAATCAGAAATCGTCTCAAAGCGCGCCCTTGCCACACCAGAACACTGACGCCAGAAGCAGCTGGCTTTCTGGCCTATGACGTAGTCCCCAAACAGAGGTCCGTGGGGAAAATCGTGACCATTTCCTTTGATTCATATTTTTTTTGAAGGTCGAAAAAAATTATGAAAGGAAAAGGTCGCGATTTTCCCACCAATCTCTGCTTGACAGAACAACGAGCTTCTCGAAACCTCTGTATGAAGTAATTTGTTGCAAATAACCTTTCCATACATGTACAAGTGTTGATTCTGAGGATCATGAACATCAAAGATAGGTTGGTCAGTAACTGGCAGTAACGTAACATAACATTTTTCTTTAGAACCATTTGAGCTGTAAATCTAAACTTGGCGTACCGTGTGCAATGTTTATATGGATAGAGATCAGTGGGTGCTGTAGGTATCTAATGTATTTTTCATCAGTTGTACATGTACAGTGCTTTATGCCTTTGTTATCAGTTACTCTAGAAAAATTGATAAAGCAAAGGTTATGTCGTGTTTACATTCAAAGCCCGTAGAGGACAGACCTCTGACCGATTTGTTTTGGGTGACGTGAACCAAATGTTTACATTCAAAGCCCGTAGAGGACTGCTTGGACAGACCTCTGACCGATTTGTTTTGGGTGACGTGAACCAAGTGTTTACATTCATATAGCCCGTGGAGTTGCTCGATCAGTTATCGGCTCCGTGTGTTTGTTGTTTACAGTATC
>NC_049987.1:11061373-11085455 GCF_000003815.2 Branchiostoma floridae | reverse complement strand
AGTATCCCTGTATAGAGCCCTAAACACCGATTTGTTGATGGTGACGTGAACCAAAGGTTTACCTTCATATAGCCCGTGGAGCTGCTCGATCAGCTATCGGCTCTGTGTGTTTGTTGTTTACAGTATCTCTGAATGGAGCCCTAAGACCGATTTGTTTTGGGTTTCGTGAACCAAGTGTTTACAGTCATAACCCGTAGAGCGCTACTCAAACAGCCCTCTGTTACTGTATAGAGCGCTAAGATCAATTGGTGTTTTGGGTGACGTGAATCAAAAAACATTCATAGCCCGTGTACCATGTTTTGCGTACAGCTGTTCAGTCCGGTTGTTTGTCCTCTACGAGAGAACCTCCTCCATGTCGTACTAAAAATTCCATGAAGGTGACGAGAACCAAGTGTTTGTATTCATAGCGCATAGAGCTCGCACGGTGGAGCTGGAGGGCTGAACGAGCAACCTCCATGGAGGTCAGCTCTGTAGAGCTCCTCCATGGAGGTTGCTCGTGCAGCCCCTTCTCAGCTTGACAGGCATATTCATTCAAACCATTTATTCTTCGCCCCAAAAATGTACACTGAACTACTGACAGTAAATCTATAACAATATAAAACACCGACCACTAAAAATCGTGACATGCACTGTGCTGATTTCTCAATTTCTCTCCTCCCCAAAATGCATGTTCATTTTTCACACGCCTCTATTAACCAATTGCACAATGATTCCATTCAATTTGCGACACTTATTTGATAAAGAAATGGGTATCGACCTTGTTAATTCCAATGAAGTCGATGGTCAGGGTAACGCTAACGTTACATTTCCAAACCAGGGCCCGGCCGGACTGTTTCTGGAGAAGAAAAATAGAAATGTATATGTAAAATAAAACAAATACTGCCCACGACAATTCTCTTTACGTCTTGTGTAGTTTGGTGTCTTTTGTATTCGTTCCAGAAAGCTGCTCGGTCGGGCCTAGGTTTTGAAATGTGACGTAGGCCTAAATGTGCTTGACGTTTTTCATGATCAACTTCACTTTCAACACATAAAGTGGAGTCAGCTAAAGGATACAAACATCCCAACGTTGGCCAACCCTGCAATCGTCTGATGTTAACGACTATAACTACGACATTCTGTCTTACACGTCTTAAGATGTTTATAAACCTGAGTGGGAAGCCATATGATCGAAGTATTCTCCATCGTGAGGTGTGATATATACTTTCTAACGATTTCTCAGAATTGATGTATTTGATGTAGAGCCAAGAAATAGCACAACCTATGAATTCGATTGTCTGAATAGATGAAGTTTTTGATTTTTATGATGCACATCATGCACCTGCACTCACTCGGTGGGTTTATTCGGTAGTTATAGCAAATGACACCATATATAACTCGAGGCGGGTCATTAACCCTTTATACATGAAGGTTCGTGAGTTCTATAAACACTTCATTGATATTTACGTTTGGATGTACAATCATACTCTGTATTGCACATAAGACATATCACCCTGCTTAAGGTGTCTTCTGTTTTTTCACATGAAGAAGTAGCTGGGTTCAGATATACTGTATTTCAAAGCATAGTTAGCACTAGATCACACACTGCATGGATTTATAGGTAATTAGTGATCAAGTGACAGGATGAATTCGAAGAGACGCAACAGTTTGCCATATATCTCAAGCAACACATGCGTTCTTATTTTGTACGGAGCGTAGTGCATATAAAGTTTCCCGGACATGTACATCTAATATGTGTGGCTTTGCAAGACGTCTGTGTTAAGCATCAAACGAATACGTTGGAGATGCTTTTGATAAAGCAAGGTCAGCGAAAATGCTAATGTTTGAACTCAAGGCTTCATTCTTTCTAATATTTGAATTCAAGCCTTCCTTCTTGCTGCCCTCCTTTGACTTCTTACGGGAGAATATCATCTTTAGACGTGTCTTTGCTGCTTCTGTGAGAGTCTTCGGCTAAAGGAATGAGAAGAAATATGTGTGTTATTTTTTTCATCTCGTGCGATTGAGAAGAAAAGATACACAGTATGAAACAACTAAGGCAAACTTAATATAATACTCTCAAATACATAAAATCATTCAATCATTTTCCGAACCTTTTACGTACATTGTAGACCAAACAGACCCTGGCTTGAACATAAATACGACAACATTAACCCTATCTAGACCAGGCTTTTTTGGGATTCCTGGGACGGGGGGGGGCTCTTTTGTAATTTCGTAATTTCAAAACGGCTTGGGTTACGAGCACCAAATTTAGAGGGGATGATGTACTAGTGTATTTTAACATTTTCTGTATTTTTGGTATCGTTATGACGTAATATGACGTAATTATGACGTCATAATGTCATATTTTTGGCTAAAATCGTCAAAATATGAAATTTCCGCTATACTTAAATGAATTGGACAAAATGATGACTATAAAGCATATCTTATTAGTGTCTAAGTCTGCTAAGTCTTTTGTTGCCAATGACGACGACACTGACGTCTATATGACGTCAGAAAATGACGTAATTTGTCCGCCATCTTGGATCGACAAGCTTGAATTTTCTAAAATACTCCTTTTGCCACATATAACCCCAAAACCCAATTGAAATGGACTAAAATGATCAAGTGATTGTGTTTGGTAAGAAAATAAAAGATTTTGACGGTATTTGAGCAAAAATTACATGTATTTATCGTTGAAAATGACATTGTCCGCCATCTTGGATTTCGACCCATGACGTCATCAAATTAGCATAATTTACAAATATTTGATTTGAAATGTGACTTAAAATTACACAGGATGTTCATGATATAAATAAACAAGTTTGATGTAGCAATAAAACCATGAAATCCCATAATTCAAACTGAAATTAGTAAATTTGGGAAGATATGCCTGTCAGAAACCCGTTGCCATGGCAACACGAAAAATCACAAACTAAATTTTTTTTCACAGAATTGTTGCCAACAATATTTTAGGAAAAGTCAACAAGTTTCGTAGTTCTAGCACACGTTGTTCGCCAGTTATATGACGTCAAAGTTGGCGCAGGCACTTTAAGCCCCCCCTGGTCTAGATAGGGTTAATGTAGTATTGCTGAGTTTTCCAATATTCCATAGAAAGGGATAAAGCTACAACATAAATACAATAATCTTACATGAGCATCTTCATATTTCTTCACATCTTGGGCACATTTGTAGACGAATTCACCAATCAGCACGATGAGAGCCAACGCCATGCCCCCATACACCAGCACGAACACACCCAACATGTCCTGTAGTCCGATCACAGAGGATTCCAACACAGTCTTTTTGGTTCCGGAACACTCCTGGCTTTTGATCCTATATAAGAAAGAAAAGTAAGTCTATAGGATATCTTTGTTGTATCCTATTCTTTCTCCTGTAAAGTAGAGCTAATTTAGACAATAAAAGGCTGGGCAAAAAAAAATTTCCAAAATCTGGACGGCGAGTCACGTCAGTAGTTTTGGTCAAGCAATATACGTTCTCTTTTGGGCACTTTTTTGCTCATTTATATAATCTGCAATAACAGTACTCACCACTTGGCGTCCAATGCGTCGAAAACGCCCCTTTCTTTTGCAGCCACAATGACCCTGTTGAACTCCATGGTGTATCTGGAGTTCTTAGGCAGGAAAATCCCGTACCCTGTCTGCCAGAACAGCCGCCCGATAAACTGTAGATCACAGGGTTTACGGCTAGCCTGAGATGGAGAACAGAAAATTGTGCCGAAATTGAATACGTATACGGGAAATCTTTTTAGTACAGTGCACCTTCTCTGAGACTTACAGTTTCCTTTTTTAAACATATTTTTTTAGTTTTTGTTTTAAATTTTAAATTTGAGAACAACTTTAGAATAAGCAATCAAATCCACTGACAATTTACTTTGAATATGAATTAAAATTTCCTTTAAACATGCCCAAACAGCATCTCACATGATAATCCAGTTCAGCGCTGTCCGCGAACAGCGCATATTTCTCCGTACGCATCTTGTCCAGACCCTCCTGTAGGTTATCCACAAGGACTGACTCTTCGTTGGCCTGCATGACGACTCCCAGTGATTTGTACGGTTCTGTTGTAGTGGTCTTGAATGACACCCATGTAGCATAGTTTCTTATTGTACCATACGAGATTTCCGTCTAAAAATGTAAGAACAAATATCATACAATGTAGATTACCATACATAATTTAGGGTAGTTCTGCAGTAACACACAAAACAACTTTTTCATTATTATTTTCACAATGATCTATTATCATGTTTTTCTTGGACAGTTAATGATGATCTATTATACCTGTCCAAGAAGGTCCTCTGGAGAACTGATGGAGTTATCTACGTGTTTGACGGTCAGGAAAGCAGCCAGGTTGGCGGTGTAAGTAGAGATGGCCACAAGGATGCCGATTCCCCAGAAGAAGGCAGAAATACGACCTAAACGAAAGGGAGGTTTAAAGGACGACAAGGTAATATATTAAGAAGGTCTGATATTTACTTACCAGATACAGAGTCTACAGTTATATCGTATTTCTAGTTAGAAAAGCCATGATCATGAATGATTTGGGAATGTCATACCTGACAATGACGCTGGCAGGAACTCCGGACCCAGCTGTACCAGAGCCACGAATGACTGCCACACAGCTTCCCAGAATTCTGTCACCATTACTGTATCTTCAGATGCGTCACCTTCATCGTCACTGTCAAAATTCGAAGTTTTGCACAGCAGTTGCACTGTCTTGAATATTGTCTCATATTAAGGAAATGAGACCAAATGGAAATGTTGTCTTATGGTATTACAATTAGAATACAGGCCACGACACGTGTCGATTGAGGAGCAAAGATGAAAAATATCAATACACGTAGTCGTAGATATTTGTATATCGTGTTTATACTTATAAGATTATTCGACATTAATGTCCCAAGACTTTAAACTGATTAAATAAAGACGTGCATGTCTTACATTTCCTTTGTTGCTAATTTAGCTACACCTTGAAAGAGTCCCACCGCCAAGGCCGTCACCAAGATTGTGGCCAACAGTTCTTCTTGAAATGGGCCAATGAAGCCCCATGTATTTGAAGTCCTATAAAATTTATAAAACATGATTTTACTCCAAATCAGTCGGGACTAGATAAATCAACATGGTTTCAGTGACCAATAAATGTTTGAGAAAATACCTCGGTCGGAGTGAGCGTGGATAAAATGTTATATATCATTTTATCCCTATCCAGACAGGAGGGGGGGGGGGGGGGGCTAAATGTTCCCACTCCAAATTTGTTGTCGTATAACTCCCAAAAGGCTTGTGTTAGGACAACCAAACTTGGTGACTTTTCCTAGAACATTGTAAGCAACACGATTTCATAATTTTTTATGTTGCTATGGCAACGGGTTTCTGAAAGGCATGTTTTACGAAATTCATTTATGTTCGTTAGAGCAATGAGATTTTCAGATTGTATTGCTAAAACTAACTTCTTTTCATATGTCTTTAATAGATAACATACTTTTTAATGTAACATTTTAAACTAAATATTCATAATCTAATCTGATGACGTAATTGGTCACAATCCAAGATGGCGGACCATATATTGATGAAAAATATAAGGCAAATAAATTTTATGGATGACATCCTCTGCAGACTGCAAAAATAGTGTGATAGGGCGAAAAAAAAATGGGTGACAAAAACAAGATGGCTACAGTTTATAGGCACCATGAAGTTGTGATGGATGGTGTAACAAGAATTAAAGGGAAAAGCATGGTATCAGAGCCAACAAAACATTCATTCCCGAAATTTAAGACATGTTCTGGTGTGGCAAAAGTGACACTAGTGTGGTAGACTGGCATCACTGACAAAGTTGGTAACCACACTCATGGCTTCGATATTGGTGTCATTTTTACAACTATCCAAAAGTTTCATTTCTACAACTACAGTCCTGGGTACTTCGCAAGTGTCACTTCTACAAGTACAATTATTACGCTACAACACAAAATATTTGCTCATTTTGGTACTTAACTGTCATGTTGACCATTCCTGCAGAATAAAAAAGATCTTGTTTTTTTTCTGAAATCAGGCGGAAATTAATGCGCGCGCTGATGTCATCTACAAAATTTACTTGCTGTGGCCTAATCAGCTTATTCTCACTCCGATGTAACCACTACGTTTGTCTTTGCGTGCATTTCAGACAAGTTAAGGCTAAAGATATACCTCATATAGGTGTTTAGAATTATATGAATATGAGGCACCTTGATGTTGTTTTCTTCATGGCAAACGCCATTCCGTTGTCGTAGTATGGAAGAGAGAAATCCCCAACTTTATGTCTTTCAGATGTGATGAATAGAGTCGCCATTGCGATGTCTGCTTTCTGTAAATAATTGATTGCAATGAGGAACACCATCGTAGCCGAAAATCACATAAAGCCATGTCATGACACCATATTATTGCTGTTTCTATGTTGTAATGATCACTCTTACATGTATATAGATTCAATGATATCTGTTCATGAGTTGTCGTACAAGGTAATTGAGGATACCAACAGTCTTACCCCATACAACACATCACCAATCATCCCGTTCCATTTCCCTGTTTTCCAGTCGTAGACACCGAAATGTCCATCTTCGACTTCATAGTACTCGTACTTGAACCCGAGTTCAGCAGATATCCATGAGAACAAGTCCATACAAAATCCTGTAAAAGGCCTCCAATATATCATTGAAAAGATATCTTTAAAAATTCAGTAACATGCAATGTATTAATCAGATTTACCCTTAGGTACACGTGTCAGAAGATCGGTTTGGGCGGTATAGATGAAAGTATGTTACAGTATACTGTCTGCCACGCACTGTCCTTCCATTTATACTACGCTAAAGGAAAGATACGGACAAAAGAAGGATCTTTCGAATGTACACAATTTTGAACTTCGTAGAGCAATTACAAAGATAAGAATCTGTAGTCACAAACTAAATATAGAAGCCGGAAGATATTCTAAAATTCCCCGTGACCAGAGGTTTTGTCCATTCTGCCCAAATGAGATCGAAGACGAACGTCACTTCGTTATGGATTGTTCTCGATATGATGATAAACGCACAGAGCTGTTCACATTACTTTCCACTTGCTCTAAAGACTTTGCTACTCTCTGTTCGATAGATAAATTCAAATACATTCTGGGAGGCGATAATCCACATTGTGTACAAGTAGGCAAATATATCCAAGATTGTTTATACCGTAGAACCAATAGTGTAAATGACATGCTAGACCCTTTATGTTGATGTATCCATACCTATAGATATCCATATATATGTGTTTAGTTGTACTGTAAGTAGTTGTTATACATGTAGACCTTACGAAAGTCGCTGTACTTTTGTCGTGTCAATAAAGATTGTTACTAAACTTGCGTCTGCGTTCTCTATCAGCTTCATTCGAATGAGATCATTGTTGTTCCAAGATGTCTCATACACATGTATTAGCACACGTGTTGAATGGGACTAGTTGACTAAATTAGCCTCTGACGCACAATTTTCAAATGACAAACGAACTAACCACGGAACCGGTCATTTCCCGTGACGTTGTTCCCGTCTTTGTCCACATCTGATATCAAGACGAAGCCATCCGCAGCGAGAGTGACCACACGCAGGGTTCGGTTGCTCAAATCAGACACGTACGGATCAACTTCTGTAGACCGAAACAAGAGTCTTGCATTAGTAGCTAGTCGGTTAATGAACAAGGAATCCAAAGAACCATCAACATGAAAAAAAAAAACGTGAAAATGAACAAGGATTGTAGATCGCGGCATGTATACGATGGTAAACTGTTACTAAGGCGGCATGTATGATGGCAGACTGTTACTAAGGCTAAAAAGCTACATGTCTGTGCAGTGAATGAAACAAAATTTAGATTCCCCACCGCCCCCAATAGTCATCCAATAACTGTTTCTGGGTGGCACTATGGTTTTGCCATTTTTTCGTGGAATCGACATGCATATTGAGTACAAAACATATATCCATGACCCTAAGAATGTACACTAAACGGACATTAAAGAGAACACATTTTTAAATAGTAACTTTTGTGTGCTCTTTTCGACCAAAGACGTATACCAACTCACCTAGCCACTCAAGTCTGTCCGCCGTAACATAGGATGCTACAGTAACCAAAAACAGCGTTGATAGAGCAATCAAAGTTGCCATATCAGTATTTCGCCGATGTTCTTTTTATGATCTAACTGCAACAACTCTATCAACGAACGACTTCTAAAATCGTTGCATGCACTGTATCGATGCCAGCTATTTTCTGCTTTCCAACAATGCTTTATTCTACACCTCTGGTAGGCTAATTGCACTAATATACATCCATTCACTTTGTGACACTTATTTGATAAAGAAATGGACACCAACCTTGTAAAGACCAAGAAAGTCGATGATCAGGGTAGATTTGCCTGAATTTTTCATGATGCACAGCATTACCAGCACCTGTGGAGTCAGCTAATCCGAAGTCGACCATGAAATTGTATGTGCTCTGAACATTTGTAGCTGTAGCGACCTTTATCACACTTTTCAACGATGACGTGACTTGTATTAGCTGGTGTTTGATGATTTTCTCACTTAAGTGCTACTTCAGCCATCAATAGTGCAAATCTAATTCCGTACCAACACAAGTGCAATGTTATCGATGTCAGAAATATTTTCAGCAGCAAACTTTGTATCACTTTTTTTTAGATACTTTAGGTTATGAAATGCATCGAAACATATTTCTTGTCAAACCAATGCTGAAAATGTTGAAAATGTAGCTTATTAGAGAACTATGGACCCCCCTGGTTGCAGACCTTGATGAGTCACATCAAGTACATGACTCATCGGTGGAAGTTCTCACTCAATATAAATTTGGGCCCACTTTGTGCAAGATTGTGGCCTTGAACAGTGCGCATTGGCGCAATGGTGGGGTGAAAAATGTTTATGTGACAGACTGGACGATTGAATAAATGGGTGAGGGTAGAATCCTCATGCAAAGGCAAAGCGACGCAGATGATGTATTCCGAGAGTTAATTGCCTGTCTTATCTCTATTTATATATAACATGGACGTCCCGTGCCACAATGATTTTAGCTGCTTATCTCTCTAGTAACAGCCCATGTAGATCATTAATATCTGCAAAACTTTTCACTAACCAGTATTTATCATCGATTATCATATAGCTAGGGGACGTGGGCCAATCAGAAGGCCCCATTTCATGCTGGTTATGAAGCCGTAACAGATGGAAACTCACCAACAGCCGTGCATTAATCGTTTTATTATTGCACGTGTGCATTAATGACTTTTGAAAGTTTGAACCAATCAGAAGAACAGACAAACAGGACGCTGGCCAATCAGAATGAGATATCCAGGAATAGTCCATCTACCAAGATAGTGGAATAAGTACAGGCATGGCAGGGGGTGGCTCCCTCTATTAACATCGGTAGTGCGTGTTTCTTTGTTCAAAGAAAACATTTGCCGTCTTAAAACAACACTAAATTACCTATATATTGAAGACAAGAAAATCTATTTCAAGTCATGTCAAATTTAAACTAAAAATCTGAAATAAAATTATTTGCACCCCCGACCATTCAAGTTCAGACGACAATAACACCACGGTCTCCAATTGAGTAGCGGTCATGGCGCTGAAGGACCAAGATGCTACCTTTCTTCGGGAAAGACGTGTCTGAGTTCGTAGTGAACGAGATTCTCAAGAGCTGTGAAGTATAGGGATCCCGGCATGCCTCAGGAAAGCCGGCAGAGATTTACCGCCTGATACGAACGAACTCGACAAACTGGGGAATGGGCGAGTGGAGAAATACGGAGCGTGCAACAGTTTGTAACTTAATGAATCGACTTTTTTCTTATTTCAAGCCTTGGAACTGAAAGACATTTCACGTACAAGTTTTATGTTGTTCAAATTCACTGTTCAAATTTATTCAATGTACTGAATAAAAGATGTATGTTTTATAAAGGAATTTTTCGCTCCTACCCAACCGGAAACTCTACTCTTCAAGGGGTCAGTGTGGGTAGGCTATATGATAACAGGGTTAATGACCCGCCTGTTCCTCGGTATATATGGTGTCATGACGCCTGGTCCTTTGCTATAACCACCGAATAAAACCACCGAGTGAGCGAAGCGAACGAGGTGGTTTTATTCGGTGGTTATAGCAAAGGACCAGGCGATCTGACACCATATTCACCTCGGGGCGGGTCATTAACCCTTAATTGTTTTCTGTACATGTCATTGCTTTTATCAGGCTGTACATGTATTATTATTGTAGTCATCTCTGTCGCTTGGGTTCTTTTTGCGTAGACAAGTGTCATAGTCTGTATAGACTGACTGACAGAGAGAGACACATGAATCACAAACTACATGTATCACAAATTACAAAATTTATTTTGACTCCTCACCTACAAACGACATAGACGGCAATGGTACATGGGACTGTACACAACTGCACATTTGACGATGCTGCGACTTCTTCGTTTCAGTGTTTCGGACTTGAGCCCTTTTAATAATTTTGCTTCAACGAAATAAAGAACAATGGTCTTTATGATGAAAATGTCTCCTCTCAGTGCTTGTGCAAATACGCCGCCTAGCGTAACTCACAAACTCCGAAGGCAAACAACGGAGACAATCATCCGTCGAACGGGAAAGACCAACAGTTATACTGGCTGCACAGTGTAGCAGCCTTACCATTATAAGCAATTTAATAAGCGGTGACCTCAGTCTGTCGGCTGCCAGATTTTCTATTGTTGAAGAAATGCCTATACTATAGTAGGAATCCTTCCGTTTTCACGGATGTACCTATACACCAGATATTATAATCAACCAGGCCGGACAGACCGGAAAGCATTTCTGACAAAAAAGTTGTTTTACAAAGACATCACAACGTTTGAATAATAGTTGCCAAATCAAAGACGAGAAAGAAATATTGCATTTGTGATTAAGCCGGTACCGTATCGCCTAAATGCCGTTTATCATTTAGACATGAATAAAGATTAAATTGATTTTTCCAGCGGCATTTTGACCTGTGTCAGCCAGGCTGGACCCCAATAAATATAAACACACGACCTTTACGTTAATCCACATTTGCTCTATGATACACGTTTATGGGTTCACTGAACAGGTGAAACGTATATATATAATTATATTCGCCAAAAATTCTAATGAAAATCAAATTAAAAGAGTGTCTTGATGACAGATTGCATCTTTGAATATGATTTCGTTCAGAAACGACAAATGTTTGACTGGAGACGAATCGTCGTACGATTTTGCACAAAATGGCACAGCAATAAGAAAAAAGTATGGCTGGAAGTTGGATGTAATATATCCTCAGTGTATGCGCTGCAATTCTCTGACCTTATGAATCACGGCTACAACTCGTTATCAGAAAATCCATATCGGTGATGAAGACGCACCTGTTCCCTTTTCTCCATCGGGACAAAACTCTGAACACATGACCTTGTCAGGAGAAAAATCCCCATAGAACCAAACCGAGATCAATAACCAATAATGGTAGGCTGGAGACGCTTGTCGTGATTTAGCTCACCCGCCAGGGCGCGAATAACCTATTCATTATTTGTCAGCTTTGATTCACGACGATATAGTCATTATTGGAGAAATGGGCTACTCCATGGGCGTTCGATTATCTATATGGCAGCCATAACAACAATGCCTTTCCGAGTCTGAATACTTCGTCAACTGTGGATAGGGACCATTATGGTACCTAGCTTCATTCTTATCATCATTTTCGTCACATGCCTTTTTTTTATCATATATGATCTGCATGTACTATGTCATGTTGTCAGGGTTTAGTCTTTTAACGTTGCTAGTCATCTGTCCTCTACTAACCACAGCCATTTCATACTCTCAGTAGAATAACTATTTCTCAAGGTCCCACTATAACCATTGTTTTTAAGTGTAACCTAAAGATCAGGTGCAATACTCCAACAAGTCAGATTGGAGGCTAAGGACATGTCGGATCTATTCATAGTGACTCTCATGTTAGTTTGCATCCATCTAAAAGATAATCAAAGGTGTTATTGTTTTTTTTTTATGAACAACTTGTAACGCAACATGCTCTTCAACGTTTGACATTGCATGAATGTACTTATATAGCTACTACTTAATAATATATATAGCTATACTTGTATAGCTATCCCTAGCATTGCCGTCAGTTTGGCTGATGTATACGCTCACGGGTTTCTCATTATCCAATATGCTTGCATTAGTATCGACCTGTTTCCTGCCCGATGAGGGAATAATGAGGTGGCAGATATCGAGTTACCTTTCATTACAGCATTGCTACAGAACAAATAACCTGTTTCACACGAAGTAAGGATGGGTTGTCGCTGACCCCTACACCCGTGCAATCCTTACAGACATCACTTATCGATGTTCTAAAACATGTCACGTACTCAGGAACGTAATCTATGAGATGGGGAAAAGATAAAGACTTTCCTAGATAACGGTGTGGCTTTTACATCCACTGGGTGCTTTAGAAGGCGCGTGACACAGAGCATGCCTGTGGCTAAGGTTAGATAAGTAGCGCATCAACATGCCCGACCCCATTACTCTTTGGGTATAGGTCATGTAAAGTGGTGGTCTCGGTAAGATCTTACTGAAAGCAGTAGATAAGTTGTAGTTGTAATGTCGTACATATGGATATGTCAGCGTTTGAACTATATGTAAGTGACGCACACACTGCCCACAGAAGGGAAGTATGTGATCGTTTCAGAAGATTTACAGACCATGGGGCCACCGTAAGACCACCGTAAGACCACCACTTGAGAAAAAAATACATGGATCTGAAGTGATTCAAAGGGATGTAGTAATGCAGAATCAGCGATCCAGAAGTATATACTCTTGACAGATATTCAGGTGTTCAAGACAATTTTGAGAAGACCACTATAACAATTATTTTTTTTATGTGGCTTATTATAACACCTTGTGGAATTATCAGAGTTGATGTTATATATTCAACATTATAAGTACATTTTGAAGCTAGAAAGATGTCGTTAACTCTAGACTTGTGGGAAGAGGACAAGAACCGGGGCATGCAGAAACAGTGATTGCAAAGTAACCTCAACTAATGTCCTTATTGCGATAAAATGAAGAAAAGGCTCGTTCAATGGTGGAATCTGGGTCATGAACTGGGTATGGACATCTAGCAGTGTAAATCTTATCTAGCTTCGTATTCACCAGTAAGAGAAACTTTCTAAGCCAGGACGATGGTTCAAGCTAGCTAGCTGAAGGAGATGGATCTGATAGGGTGCCTGGTGATCTATTGAACTGACATGGGTGAGACATTACCTTAAGAGCGTGATTTCCCAGTACTTAAGAGGTGCCTGAGTTTTGTCATATTGGTTGATGAATGCTCTCCAGGGCAGAATACGATTAGATACAGATGCCTTAATGAACTTTTCGCGTGCTCAAGCCTGATGGCGCTATATGCGGCTGACCATTGTGCTGAAAGGGCCCTAGCCTCGATACCGCTTCTTCTGAAGTGTATTGGTTCCCTTTATATCGATAAATGGCTTATTGGTGCTCTGTTTCGTGCGTAATTGATAAATCAAGTACGTAAATCCATAAACTCTCGTGTTTACCAACATTCGAAGGCTTTGTAAATATCGAAAAACAATGTTATGTTCACTATGTTATGTGCAGTAGTTTGCATCTAGTAGTTTGACCATTCAGTCCATGGACACATGATCTATCATAGACGTAACGGCACTTTGCGTTTTCGACCCGTCTTAGTGTACTTGATTCGGTGATCAAATCTCCAGCTGCGCTACAAATGGAAGTCCTGCAGCTTTTGGAAGAGCTTTAGTGGATAACCCTCTTGGGAACTCTCAAAGCTGGTGAAGATATACACTTCTTCATCGGTCATGTGTAGAGTGATGTTCAAGAATGCCGATAATCCATAATGGGTCTGCCCATGTGAAACCCCCTTACGCACCTCGCTACAGAAGAATTGGGGCGTCAAGTACACGCAGTTATTACCTTTTTACGACAACGTTGCCCCATAAAACACATATATGAATGTTCTTCTAGTGGCAGAAGATGACCAGATGGATACCATAGGTTGACAGTGGCCTTGCAGAGTAACAATATCCCCCAACGCAATTACATAAAGGGAGGCATTAGGAAGACGGGTAGACCTTGTGTACGTGACCAGACACACGAACGACATTCAATAAGACCGTCAACCGATTTACTATCTAGTTTGCCAAGTGTATGGATGTATCCTCACCACCTGCGCCTTGACTCTTTAGCAATTACGTTAAGACTATAATCTATTTTTCAAGTGACGTTTATACGTATCGTTCAGAAGATGTATGCTGTCAAATGAATTCAAAGCAAACATGAGAGTATCATTCATTAAAAGACAAATCATTATCAGACTGTTGTCTGCAACAAAAGTTGGGGAGATAAAGTGAATTGTGGCACATTTTATGCGATGCTGTACTGTAGTAGTTATTAATGAGTATCTTACGAGTACCATAGCCACTATTGACCGTCGGAAGCCATATTAAGTTATAATTACAGAAGCCAGTTAATTGCACAACTTCTGTTAATTGCACAGAATAATAAAATCCTAAACGGGTGCGGTCCAACTGGATAACTTCGCATTATAGCACCACCCGGCTAATTGTACAAAATAAGCTGTAGAGTGGTTCGTGCAATAAAACGGCTTCTGTACTGTAACAATTTAAGGCATGAAGAGTGGCCTTTCTATTCTGACGTAGACTAACTCCACCAATCTTGCAGAAAATAATTATTCTGTTCATCTACTCGTATGTTTTAAAAAGCATCTAAAGCGAATGGACAATGCTGACATCAGAGGGTTGAAAGTAGCCATCAGTGGATTAACCCTCTTGACTTTCTCCTAGCCTTTGTCACGGAAAAACTGTCAGGTTTTCTGGCGCCACATCGGTCTCTGGTTGACCACCTGGCTTCACCAAAGTGATTTTACTGTCTAGTTTAATTTTCATCCTCGATGTTGCTTTGGTTTTGACAGAGTATAATAATTCAACTGGCGCTTTCAGACATAACGATAAAGAACGTTTGCAGACTTTGTCACATGATGCTTCTAACTTTTGGAACACATACATCCTTAATCTGCGTTACAAGTCTACCATCAAGTGTTTTGACAAATTACATCTGAAAGATAAAAACGGCAGGAAGTCTTTTTAAGTTGCTGGGTACGCGGGAGGGGGTTGTTTTTAACTAGCAACACCCACCAGCGTCCGGTGTTCTTGATTGATGAGAAGAACGTTTACGTTATCTTTTAAGGTTCAGAGTTTCAGCGAATTTAAATGTTGGCAGAAAATGTTCATGGTTGATTTAGGTTGCATACAATCATTATTATTATCATCATGATCAAATGTTTCATTCGTTAATAAAACAGACGTTGCAGTCAAGGGTGGAATTATGCCCACTTAACAAACAATGTATTGCACTATACACCGTGTATATGAGAAAGGATGTATTTCAAAGACCCTATATCCTCACTGTTACCATAATTTAATTTCTATAACCATCGAAGTTAAAAGTCTTAATAGGATGTAATTGTAACGGTATGGCTGAAACGATAACAAAATTTTAGGTCACGGCGAAGTTTCCGTCCTAGTGCAATGGAGGTGGTAATGCAAAGCAATCTGTCCGTGGAGTTCCTATATTGTACTGGTAAAACCAGGAGTGACCTAATGCAACCAGTTATTTTTTCCATACTGAAGAAAACTAATTATTCTCACGAGTAATTACATTGTCCAAATGTGACTACAGATGGAAATTTGGGTCGATAGTTTTGAACTAAATGAACTATAACTGCCAGTCTCCACCGTGAATAACACTTGTGCATATCGTCATTCCGAACATGACGTTCGTTGTCTTTCGGGATTCGCTGGCATTTCGGAAAACATCAGCATGACGGAACCAGCGTCTCTCTGAGCACGTCGTCAGCAGTAATTCGTCCCGCTTGCTCATGAACACCGGAGTGAGTGGAACTAATTGTGCTGAACAGAATCATAATTGGATTACACCTTTGTTAGATACCACCAGGCTTGTTTGGTCGGAAGGGTGCAGGTACAGGTCACTTTTCTAAGGAGGCTTCTATGCCCAGAAATAACTCTATTTCCTAAGCCATTACATCTATTTTAATATTTGCATTCTACACGCTCGTGTCCTCCTAAAAAATAACAAAAATTACATTAAAATGATATCTTTGATATGGGAGTTGAGATATATAGCATCTTTCAAAATAAGCGGGTTTACAGGCCGAGGTAAACCTATCATCAATTGACCTTTTTTTTAGTACTCTGTTTCACATACGACAAAATATACTGGTTTTCCAGCATTCGGTCTGTCAGAGGTTTGTTATGATTACGTAACATTATGAATTACATATCATGCGACTTGCAAACATAATTCTTGCTTTAAATTGACAATCTCGCAGTATATTTCTGTACGATTTATGTGATTGGAATATGACTAACCTTATATTAGAAAATGGCTTATCCCACCGTTGAGTCCAGAACGAATTGCATACCTGCATTCCGCCTCACAAATTTGTAACGGTACTTTTAAAAGTAGGCTAATATACCTTATATTTCACCTGTGAACATGCGATATGCTGTAAGCAACCACATGTTAGGTTAGAGTTAGTCTCGGAAATTAACGAGTACTACTCATACAAAATACTTGAAATAAAGACAACATCCTGGCTTTTTACTTATAAAGAACAAAGTCCTAAGTTTAATCCCAAGTGCCCATTGCTACATACATTGCAAAGCAGCTCTTTTCTGTCCATCAATACACATGATCTGTAGTCAGTATAACGTACTTTCTTTTACAGCGATTGATAGCAGGAGTCTCAGCTGCAGTTAGTCTTGGGGTGTATCTCGTTTCATTTCACTCATGAGACTAGAGTAATGTAGCCCTCTTGGCGGTAATGATATCATTTCCTAGCGACGCAGGTCTATCCTTAGCCTTGGGAATACGTTACCTACACGAGAAGATAGATCAAACTTCGTCATACAGGAGTCAGTCTCACGATATCGAAATCGTAACAAAATTTCAGAGAAAGCTAGATGAATTTAACGTCGTGGATGGTAGTAAAAGTGAAAATGGAAAAGCAGTAACTCTGTACATGTGAACTGAACATTTAGCTTTCACAACACTAAACTCTTTATGCGATGATAGATGTTGATAATGGTAATGATGGCATCAACGCAAGTTTCGCTTCTATCCAATATATTGGAGTTCCAAAACTCCCGAGACAATGAAAAGATATAGTCTGAAAACTCTTCTAGCCTGAGTCCTAAAATCAATTTGGACTACAATGTCTGCCATCAAACATTTAAGGCCACAATGGCTCTATGTGCGTCACAGCGTCTGTTGCAATAAATAACGAATGACAGGCAACGTATCAAGTCTTCAACGATGCAAACCTTTTGGGAAAATTTCTTATAACACATTATATGTTGCAGTTCATCTAGTTTATGACGAGCAACACAGGCAATATCGCGATATCGTGGTATTGGTCTTTTGTCTGACTCTTAGATTTGCTCGTAAGTAACTAATATTCCTTGCTTGAATGCCAGGGTATTTCCCTGCATTGGACGTTCGGTTGAATCCCCGCCAAGACAGCATCGTTTATATTGGTCTCACCAAGCCAGACAGGCGTTTATGAGGCTGATCGATGGTAACTATTTTTGGACCATTGTCCTTACTTTCTTTAGGCATTGCGATTCCAGGCAGGTTTTCTTCGTTCAAGTGTGAATAATTGATTCACGGACTTAAGAAGATTACCAAAAAACAACCGCATTGCAGATACCAATGATTCGTCAAAGCTTTTGTACATGCTGTGTGACTATAAAACTCTAATGCATCCTGAGATAATGTCTTTCACCGTTAAAGGGAAACAAAATCGTATTAACTGTCCATCAAAAGGAAAACAATCCTCAATGAGAGGATTTTTGTTTTATTTTGAAAAACTTACAAAGAATTAACACATGGTTATTTATGCTGGAAGTCCATAGGTAAATTTTTGAAATATAGTTAGACCGTAATTTGGATTTTAGAGACTGATGGCTAATTAAATTGCATTACGTAAGCCTTGAAAGTCTTGAAATTTCTTTGCAATCAATATATTGTGATATGTAGTCTTGGTCCCGGTTGTGTTTATGCTATACGAACGCTATGAACGCTACAAATGCTATAAGACACTACTTAAGACCATTATCTGGACAAAATCTACTAAAAACGTCATATTGTTCAGAACTTCATAAAGAGGAACAAGGATGTCATTGTGAGAAATAGCATCCTGAAAATTTGATGAAAAATGGATGACCTTATCAGGGACTTCTAGAAATCCCAATGCATCACGTATGATTCATCTTAATGAATAAAATATAACCTACTCTAACAAGAGAAATTGCACGGTGCGCCTCTGCCAAGGAAAATCAATAGGTCTGCCGACAATGGCGTTGTCAATAACAACGTCACCAACACGTCTTTACGGTGTGTTTGGTGTAACCTTTGACCTACACCGCTATTGGTGTGTGATGCTACTCCCACAGTGCAGAACATCCCCTAAATGGAAATGTTGGTTTCGAGGTTTCTTTTGATATAGGTTGTACGCAAACTTTGGCCTTGGCTGGACCGGCGTATAATGGGATAGAGGGGAGCTATCGATCGACTGTCGGTCCCCCTGTTGTGCCGGTATCAAACGCTTAGTTCGCCTCAGCAGCAGACCAGGCAAGACGTTTACAGCCGCACCGGCCTCTAGGAAACCATCCACCCTGTAGGTAAGAAGATACGTTAAACATTTACAACCGTCTTTGATTCATTGTTTGTTATTGTCTTACCATGATTATTTCTTGATCTCAAACATGGTCATGGTGTAAACAAAATTGTAATTCTTTTAATTCTTGTCTTGATTTAAGATGTGTTTCACCGATCTCAGATTGCGTTAGTTACAAATGAATAATTATCGGGCGCAATAATGAGTACATAATTGATGGCCTATGGTCTGACTAGCTGTTGTGTAATTACGTATCGTAAAAATTTGCAAAATTCCTATTTATGTACAGTTAGTAACGTGGTAAACCAATGGTGTCTTTGTTTGATATTTCAGTTTAGCGTGTTTACGGTGTAGTGTTAGAGTTGACAGTTGTTTTTTTCACGCAGTTTCACAATATGCAATTGTTTCGCCTGCATTGCGCCTTCTACTGCAGAAAACCATACTCCAGTCTCTATGACAAATGACTAGGAATGACTATCAATATTTGCCAAATTTCCACAGTAGCGACGAGGAACGCTCGATCTGTGATAGCGCCGTCTAAAAGAATAATAAAGTTACGACGCAATTTGCCCCATATAGGCCTACTGGTAGCTCGCTTGATGGCTATACATATTTTACCTCGAAATACCCTCACAGTGCGCTTCCGCAGATACCTGTCTTTGGTAAATCGCAACTGTGTCCACTACATGGATATAGTGTATTACAATAACTCCCCTATAGCTCCATAATTCACAATTCTATAACAAGACACTTCTAAGACGATTGCAAACGTTTGGTATTCAGATGTAGTCAGTTTATTTTTGCTATTTTTAGACGTTGAAGACCTTATGGTACATTTGGGTTACTAGGGCCAGGGTATTACAAGAAAGAAGGTTGTAGATTGATACGATCTCGTAACAAATGTACAATGCATTGCTATATTGTATTAGCAGCTAGCCACATCCCTAACTACGTACTGAATAATTTAGCCCTTATCTTCTTCAGCCGGCTTTTTAAGGCTGTAAATGACATATAGTGATTTATGGTTGTAATGCATTGTCAGTAGACAGGCACTCAATCTGGCATCCACCCAAATTGTATTTGGACTCGGCACATTCCTTAAGGATTATAGGTGAACTTCAATTATGCATAGCAAACCCTCATTTACGACAGTTCATATTTGGGCATTACAAAAGTTGAACTATAATACATAAAATATAACCTTATCTAATATCTCCAATCATTTGAACATGATATTTTCATACTCCATGCACACGCACTTTGACTTGGAGCCTGGCTGTCGTTAGAAAAGGAGCTAGGTCAAGCCCTTGTAGACAGCCCTTTTCAATTATTCCGCCAGCCATCGTCTGACCAGGTCAATGGCACGGTGGCCTTTTGTAGATTTTGGCGTCCCTGCTAAAACCCCATCAGTATGTCCAATCAGGAATGAAAGGTGCATTTCTACTATCATTACAATCTCTTAATGCATTGGTAGAATGCAATGGGAACTATTTTCTATCCTGTACACTTAGCCTTGACAGTCCAGAGGCTTACATTTTGATTAGACAATACCGTTACTGAGAATGGAGTCCAGATTGCCTGGGATATGGCTGCTGAGTATCCAATCTGAGTAACTGGTTTCCCAAGCATAATTGCTCCCGATCTTTTTGGCTTAATGTGATAGGAACATTCTCAATTGCCTGGCATTACGTTGCCTAATCCTATGGAAGAGCAATGGGGCGTGGGTACGTGCAGCAAAATGACGTCTACGCTGCAGCGAAATTTATCATTACGGATTCCAATCCCTTACGAAGATGGATATTTTTTTGCATTATTTCGATTTATAGACAACCATTATTTGGTAAAGGGAAGATTGAAAAATTTATTGGTATGTCTATCTTTATGTTTTGGGATTATGACTGATTTTAATTCAGATGAGAAAACCATTTGACAGCACATACCCTAGCCTTTATATCAAAGAAACTATTTTGGGACAACACGTAGACAAAGAGGAATGTGGTGATATGTCTTACTGCATCAGGTCTGAGATGGTACGGGCCATCGGAAGTCAGCGCAGGTTTGCATGTCAGTGTGATGATTTCGGAGAGCTTACTCTGACAAATCCCCTATTCGATCTAGTGGGCATATGGTGACCTGTAACATTTAAAGGTAATCTCATACTGCCGGGATTCCTTCCTTTTCTAGTTGAGTTCAAAGAGCGCCTAATCAATATGGTTCAATCATGAAGATATTTTACGTGCATTGGCATTACGAATGACAGGAAGCATTAACGTGGACTACAGTAAAGCGGATATAAGACGGTGGTTGATTTATCTAGCAAGGATGCATGCGCAGCGCATCTATTGTAAAAGGTATTTGCGCCCGAGCGGCCCTGACATTATCAGAGCATTAACATCAAGTGGGGATAGTTTTAATGATGTGAAAGCAACTTTTAAAAGACTACATTAAGCTACATACAATTGACAATCTAAACTTTTATCACCCGTCGTCTTAGGATATATAACGTGTTCGTTTTCAACGCTGATGTTATATGGCAAAGAATATCATAATGTAAATTGTCAATGAATTCCATGTCTCAAATAATAACAACCTGTTAAATTCTGAAGAATATTACACCAGGTATTTTATCTGTCGAGAGGTCAAAAGAGAAATTATGATAGGCAGATGAATAAATCGAGCAGAAAATAATCATGTATCGGATCTGGTCTCGTCGTTTGCTGACGGGTCGATTTGAATCATTAGGTTCACAACAGGTCCCTGATTAATGGAGCATTTGGTTTGTGGGCATGGGCGGTGATAACATATCTTGATCAGGACCATCCAAATGCCATTACGTCTAGTGCCGCCTGGCGTAATGTGATCAGCCCGGAAAACAAAGATGTGTTTTTGCCATCGATCCGCAGCTAAATAACCTGTCCCAGGCATTTGTCATGGGTGGTCTCAACGTGTCGTATTCCGGAAAGATCACAGTGCAAAGCTATCAGCAACAGAAAACCCCCTCCCGTGGGTATCAAGTGACCTGCTCTAGGACAACCCGCCAGGCCCCCCATGTTGGACAGTCATAAATCATAAATGATTGGAGATGACTCTTCCGCATGGATGATTTGCTAACTAAAACACGGTGCATACGACGTAATTGGTACAGTCAGTGACGTAATATTAAAGTTTACCTTATATGTATACAGGAAGCTGTTTTTCTCCAGCGCAACAACAATCTTTACCTTAACCTTATCCTTTTGAGTGGCGATTCACCATGTCACAATAGAAAATAACATGACGTGATTGCTTTCAAAATGGCAAACCTTTAGATTTAAGTCAATGGTAATTAGTGATATGGCAGAGACATGTCAAATTGTCCCAAAGATACTAGTTAGTTGACTAATATGTTGTTCTTTTCATTCTTTTCATGGAACATTCAGGTGCAATTTTAAAAAAAAATCTCATGGAGCTCTGTAGCTATGATGATACAGATACATGTTAACCTTCACGTTATCAAGTTCTAACTTTTAGTATCACTTTACGAACTAAGCAATCATATATCATTGATATTCCTCGTTGAAAGCATTTTGGGCTATGAATCATGAAGTCCCTGGATGGATTCGACTCATATTTATACAACCATAACCTAAAATGCATCTTGACTAACCTACTTGTTGGCTAATAGCAGGTAGGTTCCAGCAAATCCCTTTCTCAGCTGCGATAAACAATGACATATGATTTTATTTTCCAGCCAAAAGCAAATAGTTTGTATTTCATGTAATGTACTATGGTAAAACAACCCTATGTCCTTTGACATTCTATGTATTTCTCACTCAGTACAGGTGGGAATGTATGACCATTAGGTTGATGCAGGCAGCACGGAAGATGCCACATACGTGGATCAGGTAAGCTTTATTGTAAATCGTTTCCTTCGCAATTAAGACGCTGAAATTGTTTAAGTATTGAATCACGTTCTAGTTCAAAAGCATATTTCAAAACAATATTGTCTGAAACTATGATTGCTAGAATTCGATTTTTATGCCTTAACAGTACTATGCCTGGGCAAAAAAGATACGTAGGGCTGCGAAGAAACCTATGAAAGGTGACCCTGGGTCATACCGCACGCCTGCCAATATGTGTGCGGCCGCGGGATGCAGACTTAAGATGTACTGTGTGCTACCATGATATTTTGAGACTATAACCTATAGGATCACGTTAGAAAAAAAATGCACTTCTTTAGAATCCTTCACCTTCTACACGGTGACAAATCATTTATTGTAAATTACATTCCCTATCTAAGAGATACATCCTGATCTGTCTGAGGTAAAATACGTTCGTTCTATGGTGAATTTTGCCCCTCAGTTTTCAAGGCAAGATTCAACACCAGCTGTCTGGTGATATTCTGTATCTGTATCTGTATCTATATAGCCGGTATAACCGCCCTTCGGCGTAAGACACAGACTTTAACTGGAGCTGAGGCCTTCCCTTCTACCACTACCATATTGCTATGTCTCTACCTTGGTTGATTCATTGATTTCAGCAGTAATTTCGTGGCCACAATGGATGTTTCCTCCAAAAATGTTGGCAACAATTTCTATTGCCCTCGGCTCTATGTCTATGATATACATGTTTAAATGGCCATCAAAGCCAAAACACGTCTACCGGCTTATATTACAACATGTCATCACAAGTTTCTGCCAGTTCCTCGACATTTGCCGCGGGTGCCGACGTACGGGTTGACGCCATGACTAATCTATCTTTTTGATACAAGACATGTTAATAGATAGATTTTTTCTCCCCCACATTATTAAAAAAACCCGAAGGTAACGCAATGCTTGAGACGGATGCTAACATTACGGATGATGGATGATACATGATGGCCACGAAAAGAAATTATGTTAAGATGACCGTGCTCTCGTGTGGCTTACATAGCCCAGTTTACTAACAGGTATACATATTATTGGAATTTGAAAGTGCCATAGCAACCAGTACCTATGTAACATAATCCCAAGGCAAGCGTTTCCAAGCTCGATTAAGCTTGCAAATCAATTTATAATTTATTTATTTATTATTTATAAAATCATTTGAATAAACTGTAATTTTTACTCTCTGACTACCTACGATAATTGCCATTGACAGAAACAGCAATCAAATAATGAACAAATGAAAATCAAATTGGACAGCTCGAATCCGTGCTATATTTATAGTTGCACGCTTGACCCAGTTCTACAGAGCACGTACCTTCGTGTGTAAGTATTGATTGGTTGAAAATACCATACTGGGCCAAACCCAAGGTCCCCTAATGACTATGACTTAGAAAG
>NC_049987.1:11034724-11061273 GCF_000003815.2 Branchiostoma floridae | reverse complement strand
CTAGACTACTACCTAACCTAGCACTCCTGACTCTCATGTTCCAAGGACACTTTTCAATTCCAACTGAATCAAGATCCTCGCAAATAGCAAAAAAGGCATTGCTGATACAAAATTGTGGAATCCATTTGCTGAAGAAATAGCTTGGTTGCATGCAACCTTCCATGCTTCAACGTCCAGGGTTTCCGTTGAACCGGATGACTTGACCTAGATTCATACCACTGAATCTTTTACACATGATCATTTATTCATCGAAGCTTTGCCGACCTAACGACATGTCCTTCACAGTCTGTACGCGAGAGTTGTCATATGAAAAAGTTTAAAAGTTTGATGATATGTTAAATGAAAAAAATATGATTAGGTATCATGGTTGTGTAAATGATGACCTTCTTGACACATAATTGCATCTGTACATTTGAGTTTGAATAAGTTGTTTAACAATAACTGTTTTTGTTTTACAGAAGACACTTACCGGATATCTTTAACAACTGAATTCAACATTAAGACAAAACCTGCACAGCCATGGTATGTATGATGTATGTTGAGAATTCATATTAATGGGAACATGGTGCTTAATTACCACGAAACAAAAAGTAATTACATTCCAAGGAGTCGACATTGTTTATTGACATGAACTCCTTATTTGAGTCTGTATGCAGATCTCGTATTACGGCTTGGTCCACTGACAAAAAAATGTGCTAATTGTTTGATACACTTTTTTCATTTTCTTATGATGATTGGAGTGCAATTCAAATAAGTGCACCATATACTTTGGGCATACAGGAAATGTCCTAAATGTTCACTATCCTATTTCCTCTTGTCTTCTATATTCCGTTTATTCTTATGCGCATATATATCAACATCTGGATTTTTTTTTTTCAAAAATTCTTGTCGCTATTTGGTAATCGCAGACCCTCAATCATGATTTAGTTGAGATCGATGAGACTTAGAATTCATTGAGTAATCATATTTGCTAATGATTATAAGATTACAAGAAAGTTACTATCTTTGAAATCCTCCCACACTACTTATCGATCAACATTCATCACTAAATCAGTACAAAGAAGTTAACTGTCACGCAGGCCTTTTAGTAATCTGAAGATCACACAGCCCGTAGTTTTTATCGACCGAAAAGTTTCGAAAAACTTTAAAGCAGCGGCAGGTGCTTGGAAAAAGGCTGTAATCCCGAGAGTTTTCTTAATGATGAAATGCAGACATGCAAGTCGTTAGCAATATCATAGAAATCAATAACTGTGTTACATGTATAGCAGCAGAGCATCAAATATCGTTATCAGTAACGCGTTGTGTCTAATAGTATGTTCTGTTTTGATTCATAATGAAGTAAAAAACATAATTATAACTGATAAATGTGTATCGAACAAACTTGTATCTTCATCTCAATCTTTTTCTATACGCAATGTAGGCTGACAAGTTAAGCGAACAGCAAATTATCGGTAAGCTTTGCAAATATGTATTACCTTCTTCAACAGAAATATTTTGTCTATTTTGGTGACGATTTGTTACTTAAGCTATACGTATTTATTCTTGTACATAGCAACAAATAATATACATGCCAATAGAAGAACTTACATGTTGCAAAAGATGCTTAGGAATCTTCGGCATACCGTCACTAGTTTTGAGATAAGAGTAAAAGCATTAAGGCAAATTTCATGAGCGCCCTTTCATCAGCTACGTTATATGCAACTGATAGATTGTATGTGTCTTTCGTGTGCATGGTACACATAATCAGCATAGGGCTACCACATGCTTGTGTACAATACGCTATTGTTTGAGATTCAAAAAGTAAAGTAAAGTAAAGTAATGGAATGACAAAATGGTTCATTTTCCAGAGTATCGAGAAGCCTTCAGCGTGTACGACAAGGACGGCGATGGCATCATTGCCATTAAGGAGCTGTTCAAAGTCATGTGGTCTCTGGGACAGAACCCCACAGAGAAAGAGATGGAAAAGATTCTACAAGACGTGGATCCTGATAGTCAGTAAACATATCTATGATGGACGAATGTAGTGTCATTTCACTTAACGTTTAAGTCTGTGAAATGTTAAGTTTACACTATATAAATTGCTAGTGAATTAGTAATGGCAATGGCGTACTAACAGCAAGATGAGGATAAAGCTAATCTATATGTAAATACTGAAATTGCACTGTTACTTGATCCATACTAAATCATAAAGATATTTCCCAAAAGATTTTTGGGCTCCTTATAAATTCATGACAACATGTTGGTGCACATCTTTTAAGATATGGTATTCCTACCGCGAGTAAATGCATAAGATTGCTACTGTAATAGGATATTAACATTTTATTGTTCGACTATATTTTCTATCTAAAGGTGAGGGATCCATCGACTTTGCAGACTTTCTTGCGGTCATGGCAAAAAGACAGAAAGACACGGAGCAGGAAGAAGAGTTGAGAGCCGCCTTCAGAGCCTTCGATATGGATCATAATGGCACAATTGAGTAATAGAACTTGATTTCAATTCATTATATCTTAGTGTCTTCATAAAAAATTATGCTGTGTACATGTCGGCTCAACTTTGGAAGATAAATATAGCTAACGAGAAGGCCGTGGCCTGGCTGCAGTACTGGCACGGAACGATATGATGATGACCGTGCTCCAATTCTACACGGATATAGAAGCTCTACGTTCGTTGGATTTGTATAATTTATAACTCTTTTCTATTTAATATGCTGACAATAACAATCTGATATCATATCACATACAGTACCAAGGAGCTGAGGAGTGTGATGACAGACCTTTGTGATGACATCACCAATGAAGATATCGACGAGATGTTTTACCACTTTGACAAAGATGGCGACGGCATGATATCGTATGAAGGTAAAATTATCTATTCCCCGGCATTTGGTCAATAATTATATATAAACAATTGTAAGAGAATGACATCTCTCTTTTTGAACTTTGGGTGTTATACTTTAAATTAAGATTTTGGCCAATCTTGTACTAGATAAGACAGGCAGAAACCCATCAGCCACGAGAACCAGATGGTTCATCGTCCATAGACGTAATTTGCTGTATACTCCTCAGCAAAACCCAAAAGGACCATGTGGTTGCCTTCAGGTCTATTTCAAACTTTATCGTAATTACCTCCGTACCTCTGAGTACGACATGGCCAAGATAATTGTACTAAGTCGACCACCTGGGTCCACTTTAATTCACTCCCCACATGTTTTTCTCCTTTCCAGAGTTCATTAGTGTAGTCATGGCGGCAGAGAAGGAGAAGGATGGACAGCCTTAATGAGCTCAGACCATATAAACGCAAGATGTACAGCAGTAACAATTAAGAACGATCAGGCAATAAATTACCAGTAGGTTTATGAAGAAATCACCTGGGGGAGATGCGGATTTTAATACCAATAGCAACCATCAAGGATACAGCAATCGCTGCAATAACACATAAACTAGACATAGGAGGTATTGTTTAATGATATGACCATCGGGAAAACATGAATGTTTGAATGATTTATTGCTGTATTCACAAGAGCGTTCGGCGCGGTTATTCAATGTATTTGTAGGAATATCATAACTTTCATGATTCACGGGCTACAAAGCATTGCATCACAGCAATATTGAAGACAAAGAAAGTATTATAAAGGGTTCAGTAGACAAAAACTCCAATACCTCTGAGGAATATGCTTAAGAAATCGAAACAGCTACAAGGCACGAGCTGCATGACAATGGTGGTCTTTCACCTAGACTGACACTTTTCCAGAACTATAGCAACAGTTAAATGCTAATAAAGCATTTGATGCGAGATTGCATATTGCACGATGTTCTAGACACACAGGTACATAACAGTTCAAATAAAATAATGATTTATTTGTAATATATGAACTGTTGGAACATGAGGACACATTATGCACTAGAGCGTAAATACCAGCATGTAACGTCGAGAAATTTAAAGCTTGTTAACGGGTATATTGCATTTGCAAATAGATTAAGCACTAAATTTTACAGTATTACAAATTTGAAATTGCTGTAGCTTTCTCTCTCGTACGGGGATATCAAAAAGTCTGACATACTTGGACAAACAGAGCAAATCAAACATGGCGACTAATCAATAGAATTAGTCTTAGTAGTAAGATTATAGGTAAGAAATATTAAATATATCATTGATAACAATATTCCATTGAGTCTGTTGTTATTTTCACTTTTTCCAGTTTCATTTTTCTCCAGGTATGTTTCATGTCTATACAATGGGGTATTACTGTAAGAATGCCATTACCCAACTAACATGTTCTTTCAGTCATGCTGTACATGATAGTTGCCCGACGTGAAATTCTAATTAGCTGTTTAAGACAATGAAACTTAGCTAACGACTTCTCGTTGGTGTCTAATTTCAATATATTGCCGTTGACTATGTTGATTATAAGTCAGTAAACATAAATTTAATTTTCCATACCGTCATACTGTTGCACTTCTATCCAGACATGCGTCATGTGAATATGAACAGTTTGTATATGTTATTAACGGCTAAAATTGGGAATAAATGTTTGTTTGTTTTTCTCTTTTTTAGTTGGTGACGTTAAATCGGCCTTTATGCCCCTACATAGGGTCCTAGACTTCTAGGCGACAACGTTGGTCAGAATGCCAATTATTCGGATGATTGGGGACATGCTTTGGGGGAACGATGTGTTGATAACAGTTCCTATATTCCTCTTTATTACCACTATGTCTATTTTTCTTTCAGTACTGACTAGATCAATTGATTACGCTATGAATTAATCGATTGATTAAGATTAAGTACAAATGTGAATGCATAAAAGTTAAAAAAAATTCTTGTTTTATATATTTGTAGAACCATCAAAGAAAATGAGCTTATTTATTACCTCCATGAAAAAATGGAGGTATAGTTTTGAGTGTGTCTGTGTGTGTGTGTGTCTGTGTGTCCGCATATTGTGGTCAGCATAACTTGAGAATCTCTTGATGGACTACGATGATATTTGGTATGTGGGCAGGGGTTGGGTAGACGAAGGTCAAGGTCAATTTTGGGCCCCCTGGTGTGTGACCTTGGTACTGCAGCGCAACTTCCGGTTTTGCTATGTGGGTAGGGGTTGGGAAGACGAAGGTCAAGGTCAATTTTGGGCCCCCTGGTGTGTGACCTTGGTACTGCAGCGCAACTTCCGGTTTTGCTATCTCGGTGTTCTGAACATGCTATGGTCAAGATTTTTAAGTATTAGATAGCTCTTGTGGTCAGGAAAAAATGACATAAGTTTGGGCCCCCTAGCGTCTAGTTTTGGGATAGCAGGGGCATTTTTGTCAAAAACTTCTGACGAGGATAACTCAAGAAGGGAATAACGGATTTTCATGATTTTCGGTATGTAGGTACCTTAGACAATGTTGTACAAGATAAAATACTAATTATGCAAAATAGGAGCACATTTGCATAATTAATGAGAATATTCTATCATAGCAGTTTTTTCAATGTATCTCTTGTCCCGTACGTGATATGGTCGTGACATTTGGGTGGTAGATAGCTTTTAGCGTCATGACAAAGTGGGGCAAGTTTCAGTCTCCTAACATTCAATTGTGGAACTGCAGGGGCGTTTTTGTCAAGACACTCCAAAGAGGATAACTGCAGAAAGGAACGACGGATTGCCTGCATTTTAGGCATGCAGGTAGCTTAGGCAAAGATGTTCATAATGATATACATGTTATGCAAATGATGACTGAATTTGCATAATTAATGAGGAAATTGTACAGTTCCATTGTTTTCAATAACTGGACCTCAATACATGTAACACATGTTAATTATGATAGGTGGAATATAAGCAGATACCAAATATGGTAATGAGGAACTTATTTGCATAATTTATGTAAAAATTGCAAAACCTCTTTATGATTAATAATGGGAATTTTATAATTGTGACATGTGAACGTTAGTCAATGATTAACAACACCATGCATACATTATGTTAATGTCTTAGTCAATTGCATGAAATTTACGAAAGCTTTAAATTTTCATGGAGGTATGAGGTCGCCGAACTCTAGTTGTTACAGGACTACATATTGTTCACAGTGACGCACTTCGTCCCCCACCTAAGGGCACAGTGTGATGAGGCTTGTTCTGTATGAAAGAGAGTCTAATAACAACGGATAAACAAAATAACGGATCAATGCACAGTTATGATAGTACAAATCCCACAGACTGTTTTTTCTCGAGGCCACTAACATCAATAACATGTCCAGACTCAGTCTCTAAGCCCTTTGCCATTAATGTTAATGTAAAAGAATCCCTAAATATCATCGCGAAAGGTCACCTAGCTAAACGTAATTTGCTTAAGCCTAGGGCAGATGATGACAAAAGCAATAATGCTAAATTCTGGCAGATCTGTCCCTATGGGTATAATTACATATATATAACTTAAGAAGAACCCATACTTCCCAACACAGCACAAGGTAACCATTTTATCATTTTATACCAGTGTTTGTTGGGGTAACCATAAGTGAGCCCCCTTTCCACTAGATCTATAGATGGCGCTTCGTTCCAACTGCAACCAAAATCGGATGTGTGTAATCTCATTTTGGGTATGTCATGCAAAATATAAAAGTGTGACTGAAAAGACAACTATACACACGAGGCGCAAATTGCTTCGTCTTTTCTATACAATTCATTGAACAATCTGTCAGATTTTAGGTCGTCGAAGAGCGCGGCGAGTACGCCGACTTAGTGGAAAGGGAGTATGACGGATTTTTAGTTTTCCTTAGTTCATTCTAAGCCCATGTGAGTGAGTGACTTTAGCCGATTATCCATGGACCCGTCTTTGCTAATACTTCACACGTAACTTGCAGGGCACGTTTACAAATTGGGGTGACAAAATCAGTGGAAGATAATGTCACGGCACACCGGTGATATACGAGGCGGCTTGTCCAGATTAAGTTTGCTGTGACTGTGGTGCCCCAATGTCACGCAGACGTAGCGGATGATTTGACGAGCTTTTCTATCCGAATCAATGAATAGTTTGTCTTGTGTAGAATATTCAGGTAGCAAATTCTTCATTAGCAGATGGCTATAACCAAATGAATGAGAATACAATTATAACAGATTTTTGAATGGTAGTGATGATAAGAAAGTTGATAATACTACACAATGCACAATTATGAATAAAATTACTATCTTAAACAACGAAGCAAAGAAAGTTGTAAATTTACTATCAATTATAAATCAAGATAAAGCTAAATGAAAAAAAAGCTAGCATAAAGGTTGTAGACGGACTGATATATTTCTGCCATTTCTACATATTACGTCAATGTTTAAGCAAGGCAGAGGGACCAAATGTACAGATCGATAAATTTGTTCTCCGTAATTATCTTTCACAACTTGAATATTCTAATACTTCCGTTGTGCTTACATGTTAGTCGTCTACAGGTCTCAGGAAATTAGCTCTACTACAAACAGGTTTTTAAAAGATGGAAGTCGTCGGAAGACCATATGGCTGAAAAGATAAGCAATAACCACGAGCTTTTACTGCAAAGGCTTTAATGAGATGAAGCAGCAATCATATTGCTACCTTGTGTTACCGTACTTTCATGTTTCTCTTTGCATAAAATTTCATCAAACTTATGATGATGGTGGATTTGGTAATCTAATTTAGATCTAAGCTAAGATAAATCAATCTAGCAAGCCAGAAAACGAGGGCATCGTAACATCGGTGGGCTGACAAAAGTTCGGTTAATTACAAATGCTTTCGACAGCTTGATAGAGTGCCTCACATTTCTATCAGAGATTTATCAAGATTAAGTTACTGAACTCGTGGATATACGGCATCATGCTGATAATGGCTCCAAGAAGTCTGAACTTTTGTGGAGCAAATAAGGAGGACAGTGAGCTGGATATTCATATATTGGTTCATACTCAAACTGGGTCCCAAACCGTTGCAAGTATGCTTATGTTATACAATACATATATCATGCTAGATTTGTCTGTCGTGTGTTTAAATTCTATAGTCTTTGGAAGATGAATGGAATACAGTGCCAAAACATGGATTCCTTTACATTTGCAGACAATGCACAAGCATTAAGCGTTTGGAAGAGTTCCATACTATCAATCTGTTGACTAAAACCTTCCTCAGTGGGCTTAGCCTTGGACAGAAGAAGATAGTCCTAAAGCCCTTTATGGAGCTGGCAATATATTTCTGCATCAAACTGGTCAAATCCGGATCGTTGAGCATTCACGACACGTAAAAACTGACGATCAAAATGCTTCTCCATCAGCCCATTGCTACAATTATCTTGGAGAGGATGGGTGATATATTCCTTGTCAGCTCTTTTAAATCTCCGTGCACAACAGGAGCACAAAGCGCTGCAGGCATAACGAGGTATCAGCTGATGACGCAGGATGGGTACTTACAGAGATACACCATCGATCACACTGTACCCGTCGACTGTCGATACGATTTATGACAATAATAAGATAACATGGCATCTATTTCCTTCTCCACAAAGTAATGGAACCATAGGGGCCTTGTAAGCGTTGCTTTGATATGAAAATTGAAAACATTTAAAAGTCAAAATCTCGATAAATGTCAAGGTTATGAAAAAAAGGATAACGGGATGATAAAATGCCTCCCTGTGGTGAAACCCACAGTGTTCTCAAGAAATACCAAACGCCAAGATCCCGATCATAACAAGATCAAAACATTAATCAACGGTAATATCACTCGGAGGAAGACAACCTTTTCGAGCATGAAACCATTCTTCATGCAAGCTTGTTTGTGTTCACAGCTTTCTTCTGTCCCTTTTGTCTTGTCTTCCTTAGTTTTGCTATAATCATGTTTACACAATTGGGTCATAAAATGCAAAACATATATATTATATATTCAGTTTTCAGAATAGTATAAAGAAAAGATTTTGAGAGGTACAATGCTCTGTGTTTGCTATATCACTACAAGACGAGGGAAATGTGATTGGAGTAAAGTTTCAAATGATGGATTTCCAGTTTTCGCAACTTTTAAAAAGGCCCAGTTGAAAACTCATATATCATCAACATGACCTCTGTCAGACTGTCACTCAGATACTTTTTCCCTGAGACAAGCCCGTAAGACAAGAGAAAGTATGAGTTAGTTGTCAAGACATGACGACGCCAAACACACAGAGGAAGTCCCCTCCGGAACGTTCATATTTTGGCTCTGACGTACACGTATATTTCGTAGAAAAACAACAGGCTTGTTGGCGCCAATCCAATCTCCCGGGCTTGTTTTCCTAAAACCCCAGGCATCCGGTTTGAAAGTTTGCGGCTATTTTTCTTTTGAAAGAATGAGTGTAGCGGTAAGGCTATGTCGACAAAATTTGGAAAGCTTTGGTACTCATGTGCTGAAGGATGCAATGATGATTTTTCCTTCCAACGTTTGATATACATGTATAGTGTGCAATGGCCAATAGAGGAAAAAGTGAAATGCACCTTATGTTTTCGGCATGATTGTGTTGCAGTAACAAAACACACACACACCACATTTACGAATCTGAATCCTTACAGTTCATTCATCACCATTACAACGATAACCTAGATTAATGTAATAACGTTATATCTCTTTATAAATTGTGTAGATAATGATTCATATTGACATATTGTCGGCTTACAGACATTTATGATGCATGCAGTCGTTGCAATAAAGCAACAGAATGACTTGTCATGCTAAAAATTGATATTAACTATACGGTGTGAGCCAAGGTCGTAAGCGGTTTAATGATGACAAAGCTGCAGTGGCATAGCTCAATTTTCTCTGACAATGACCTGTGGTCACAATGTCGTCATGAATACTACGTACATGTGCAATTTCTCATATAGCTTCATGGAGTGATTCAAATTTATTGCACGCAATTTTAAACTTAATATTCTATGTTCTGTTCCCGAAAAAAAATTCAATTGATATCGATGGCATGATAAAGAAATGGTTTTGCCTGAACACGGCAGGACAAGCACGCATTATCTATGGTGAATATACCAAACGTGACTTGCTCTGAGGACGGCGGATACGATCTGACATCTACTGAAGCATTGCGGCTGAACTGACATTGGGATCGCTTGGATTGCCATCATTGGGGCAGAAGAATCTCCTTTACGGCAGAGCCAGGACAAACTGCACTCACGAGCCCACGAGTGAGCGCATCCCTGGCCTTCGTGCGGCTTTATGGGACCCGTGGGAACGAGGTAATGCCTTGCTGCGAGCTAGGGTGATCCAGTTTCCAAGCGACGGGCGTACGTTGCCATCCGGCTGAATAATTCTCTCACTAAGAAAGGTAATTCAGCAGACGTTGTGGCGCAGTTCGCGGTTGGGGTGATAGAAGGTCAGTTAAGCACGCTATTTTTATGACAGCGAGTATCATGGACAGGGAAGGGAACTTTGGGAGGTAATCTTCTTTGGCATTGACTATATCTGCGCACTACATAAGACATCAATATTTCAACGCTATTCAACAATTATGGGCTTTCTTTTGTTATATCGTTTTTATCGATACCACATAATATATGTAAAATCCGACAAACTGGTGTGAATTTTTGGCTATACGTCTATGCAATAACAATATGAACCGTGTTTTTTTTCAGTAGGAATATCATATCATACACCCACCTTCACGTGAAATCAAAACGTTGGATGTAGTGACTTTGATAATGTCCTGTGCATGTTAGATGAAAGCAGATCCACAATATCAGTTTGTATAAACCATCCATTAATGTTTAGACATCAGTCTGTACAGGTAAAGGTATCGCTAAGCTTATACATGTACGTGCGTATGTGGGTTCTTGGCATAATATGGCAACCTATTTGGACAGACTTTTCAATATCTAAAGAAGCAATTAGTTAATGACGTCGAATGGCATGTTCTAATTGGTGTCTTCCTAAAATGATGAATAAGCCACTTGGACTAAGAAATAATCGAAGGCAATACAGATATCGCACTAAGTCACTGAATTTACACCTTGCAACAGTAAAAATGACAACAGTCTTCTCCTATTATATTGGAATTTTTGAATTGTACGTCATTTTATCAAAGCTGACACAGTGCCACTCGGTTTATCTGGTAATGCGTATTAGTGATTTCTAAAGTAAAATTTAGTATATTTCTAAACGCTATTTAAGCCCTTTCGTTGATTAAGAATTTCCCCACGGAATCCACGTAAGCTTTTCTCATTAAATGATTGTACATTTCTATGTCAGCCGGTGTCCCTTTGAGAGATTGCGACAAGAAATATTAGTCTTATCTAGCTTTACATGCAGGATTTATAGCCACGAAGGATTGCATTTACTCCCGATCTATTGGTTGATATATTCTATGATGCAGTAGGCTTAAGTGTGATGGTATATACGGTTTCACAAATAGTAGACATTGAAGGATGACATAGTACCAGCTGTCGTAGACCATGGCGTAACTCAAAACCCAAACCAATCTCTTACAGGAAGCGCTGTCCTTTCAAAAGGGAAAGCACCAAAGGTCGTGAAACGGGTGATAATTATGTACAGCAGAAAACGGATACATTCAGATAAAATTCCCTTGTTGACTAATAATCGACTTCAATGATGAACGCTAGTAAACAATATTTAAGACATATATTACGTATACTGTGCACGCTAAACTGCAAAAGGTGCATAAACAAACCAAACCATACATGGTAAAAATTAATCCAGCAAGACCTCGCTGAATAGTCATTCTTAGAAATACTTGTCCTTGTTCATGAGTACATGGCTTACAAATAATTCATCTTGATGAATAAAACATCAGCCCTCTAACTTTGCAGAAGTGTATCCACACCCCAGAAAAATCAATAAGTTTGACGACAATGGCGTTCCCGATAGCAGCGTTCTTGCCACCATCTTGCCGACATCTTGTGCTAAACTTGGGCTTCGACATCCGGTGATGAATCACCGGTCCTGGACACAGGGAGATTTAGCAATTAAGATGTTAATGTTGAACCTTTCTTCTTCCTAACCTGAGCGCACGCTATGACCTTGGTAGGAGAAGCATACGATGAGCTGATGTGATCGTGATTTATTGATTTGAAACAGACGGTCATTTATCTAGAGTTACTCCTGGTTACAACCGAATTCCTCTGTGACTGAAGACATTGCTTGTTGTATCCACCGGCTCATCCTGTGTGAAAATATAGGAACATTTTACCTTAAGGTGAGCCCGAGCATATCTAGAGATCAGTTTTGAATATCATCAGGTCGATAACGGTATATTCAAGCCTGCTCTATAGTTATTTTTTTTGGATTGCCGTGACTCTTTTAAGATTGTTAGCGCATGTTGTTGTGAGAGTTGTTTCATCCGACTGCGCTTTGAACATCAACGTTGCCTTGAATATTGAACATCTCATTTGTGATATCAGATCAAATAATATTACCATAGTGAGTACTTGCCACATATCAGGTAAAGCCTTAAACCCAAGGGCACAGTTAAATGAATCCCATCAGTACGTGTGTTTGTTGTGGCACAAGAAGAGCAGAACTCCAAGGGGTATCATGAAGCTTGAAATACTGCAATTATAGAGGTGGCAAAACAGCACCTTACACGCAAGCCACTCAAAAGGAAATATTAGCTGGACTTATCTACACAAGGAGGAAATTCAGGGTGTGTTTTGCGAGTAGGAATCTGCCTACAGTGCCCACTGGTACGTGGGATATGCATAACATTTTGATGATCTTATGAGTAGCCCATGAGTGACAAAAAAACACACTTCTTTTCACTGACGTACAAGCTGGAATCATCATTGTATAAAATATATGTGCATTCTGTTCTCGTTTTGACACTGACTGTCGATAATTTTTTACGGTGTTGTGCCTTCATAAGTGATACACTACCTGCCTTCACGTCTACTGCTTATCCAGAAGTGCTTGCGTATCGGCAAAGCACTCAATGGCCCATTCAGTAGCATCTTCGCCCCCTGCTTCCTCTTTAGCTTCATTTACTATTAAGTGAAGTGAGCCAGGCAATTTGCCGCACAAAGTGCATAAAACTTTGTCCTCCTTTCGTCACTCCGTCTGGTAAGTGAGGAGAAATATTAGCAAAGGTGTCGAAAACAATCATTACGACTAAATTTGAGTAGGGAACTATGAATTTGGAAAGTACTTGGGAAGAATGAATTTGAAAAGGAAAACACCACATGATGTTTAACTCTTATATCTTTTTTCATACCAGATCACATACTGTTAATGTATTCTAAGTTCGCGAGGATTTAATTTCGCGGTAGCGGGAAAAGGATTTTGTCGCGGTGGTTTTAAGTTCGTGGCAGCACCCTGCATTGTAGTCTCTTACTGCCATGGAAAAATGTTTGCGGTGGTTTTAAGTTCGTGGTGAAGTGGCCACCGCGAAAACCGCGAAAATTAAACAACTTCTAAAGTTTCTGCATTAACAGTATTTTGCAACTTCTTATCCTTTCTCTTATTTATCCTAAAGGTCTGAAATACATCACTCCCATCGAAGAATAATTTCTCCTACTCTGAGTCATTGTTTGGAGCTTCTTCACTTCCTTCTAGGCACGAGACAAACTCTTTTGATATCATTGGCGCCACCTTAATACAATTGACGTTTCACACATTTGTTACCATGACAACCGGCTTAACGGGATTTGGATTTTTCGGAAAATGTTCCGGTCGATACTCCATTTCCTGACCGACATTCTGAAGATGGTCCGAGTCAGTTAACGAACGTAACGGCTGTAGATCATAGACGCAAATCTCATTGTCTGATAGACTTTAAATGTTACTTCCTCGCTAGGGCTTATTTTTCCAACTTGGAAATGATGAGTAGCTCAAGGTAATGCTTAAGAAAATGCCAGCACCATGCGAATCTCGACATGTCTGTTTGCATCTTCTGTAGTCCACTAGGTCATCTTTAGATCAGGCAACGACTCTGTTTAAAGAGAATTAATGTGTAATGCATCCCGTGCTTTGTTCCTGAGATTTTTAAATGATAAAAGACACACGTCTTTACAAACGTATAATACCATGCATAAATCTGCGTTGCATTAAAGTTAATTGAAAGTTTCTTTGCCTCTCCTATGAATAACGCTCTTCTATGAATTAACGCTTCTTGGCTGACAAAAGTTGGATCAATTACCTTTCAGGGCAGCAGCAGATAATAGGATTCTACACCTTAATGGCGTAAGGCCTTTGAGCGTCACCACTTAAAAGCTTTCTAAAGTTTGGAAATTGCAACGGCTTTTACCAACTCTTATGTGACCTAGTTTTCAGTCATACCTAGTGATACATATTTCCCGGAAATTGCAACGGATTTTACCAACTCTTGTGTGACCTAGTTTTCAGTCATACCTAGTGATACATATTTCCCGGAAATTGCAACGGCTTTTACCAACTCTTATGTGACCTAGTTTCCAGTCATACCTAGTGATCCATATTTTCTGGAACTCACCCAGAATAGATCTAGTGGTAAGATTAGAAAGTAACAGTGTGGCGACTGCTGAAACGCTAAGACTGAATGCCGTTTCTCTCGGCTATAGCTTTTTGTGGCTTCACTCAAAGTCCTAGCCTGGATACCATACCCCAACCTCAAAAATATCTTTTGGGTTGGGGTCTGGCAGGATGGCTGTAGAAATGTTCTCGAAGGCCCTTGATCAGAGGGAGGAGAACCTAGGATTTATGACCACTCACACCACAGGTAGCCAGCTACAACACACCACAGTTGGTCAGCAGGCTATCACAGTAGCGAATCAGGTACTTGGTGGCCACTGTTATGGATTAAAAAAATACAGTTGGGGGTCTTTAACCAATCATGGTAGGGGTGTAATTACCTCCTGTTGATCCTGCTGCTGTTTTATGGGTGGGGTTTTTTGCCCACTATAAGGGGCAAAATTGAGAACCCGGCCTATCCCATCCGGCCAGACCCTTGCACGATAGATACTTGAGATCGGGCTGGGGTTTGGTAACCAGGCTATCAAAGTCCCGTATCTCGTTGCATCGCCTTTGATTGTTCAGCATATAAATTCTAAAAACAATACCACAAAATCTACAGTAACGTTGAAGATAGTTGAAACATAATGATTGATATGTTAACACGTATATCTACTACGGCTATATGTGTTATACTTTAGGTACGTCCAAAAGTATTTTCCAACATTTTATAGAAGTGACTTTATCAACAACTGACAAATCTCGTTCATTGAACCGTCATGATAGTAAAAAAAAAACACGCATTCGTGTACCAATATTTTCCAGAAAAGAGCAAGTGGGTGTATTCAATTTTTTGTAAAGCACTTTAGACCGTAATCCGTTTTTGCTTATCTGAAGAAGTGCGTTTCCGATAACGTCAGAAAGGTTTTGCCAGCTATGACCTCCATCCAAGAAGTTGCTATATTTGTTTGAAGGTCATTCAAGGTAAGCTCCAAGCTTTATGTCCTCAATAGTAATGAGGATATATAGGATCCAATACTCATCGTACCAATGCACACCAGTAGTTTATGAGTGTGTGCTTTGCTGCCGTGATACAGTAACATTTTGTATTATTGTAGCGCACCACAGCAGGCTCATAAAACAAGGCCTCGCATGCGTAACATTGAAGGCGTGAATGATGTGTCTCCGACCAAACCATGGCAAGTAATACATTTTACAATAGCTAAACAGGGAATCTAATTCCATAGCACGATTTGCTTTAATCATGACGTACACTGCATTTTCCAGGACATTATTCACTCCCTGCAGTACAAATTCCTGGAGACGTTGCTTCCTCTAACCGGGCTATACAAGAAGCTTACCGGAGGCGCCATAATGGCGAGATTGAATGTTAGAGATGCTTCGTAATTACCCCCAAACAACCTGGGCAGCCCGCCGGGACCCACTGGTCATTTGTCATTAACCTTCCTACTTCACAGACGGGGAAGCCATATCAAGCAGAACCACAGAATGTTATGTGTACACTTAAAATTTGAGGTCAGTGACTTCATAACTATAACAGTGCGATGTATCAATCAGACCATTATGTCTCTTCGACACGGCTGACGTTTATTGCCTGGAAAATGTGTCAACAAAGTTGCTGAACATTCTTCATACATGCCAGGAGAGCTCTCATTATTTGATGTAGGTCGACAGGAAATTGGTTTACATGGACAAAATAGTATGTATGCTTTAACCCTATTCAGACCGGGCTTTTTTTTTAAAAATCCTGGAAGGGGAGGGGGTGCTTTTGAGGCCCATCCCTTATAACTACTTTAATTGTAAACGACTTATCATATGGCCACAAATGTTTCAGAGAATGATGTAGAGATAGTATCTAAAGATTTTAAGAAAATTCGGCGCTATTATGATGCGTAATTTTGCTCTATTTTGATGTAAGATGGCGTAGTTACAATTTCTAAGGGATAATGAGCTAGTTATGCTCGATTTCTTGATAAGGTCCGCTATTTTGGATTTTAACCCTTGACGTCATCAAATTAACATAATTTATGCATATCTAATTATGAAAGATAGTCTATACAGCCCATTGAATAGGGTTAAAGTAAAGTTCCTTTCTTTGGGAATTTTTTTAAATCTTGTGTTCAGATTTGCCCGCACAAAGATATTCTTTGTAGAGCGTGGTTAGAATGAGAGAGAGATTTATATAAACACACAAAGTCATGTACAAGATTATAGTCCGAGGACTAAATTGCCTCGTACATTGTACAGGAGAGGCTGGCGCTTTGGACTAAAACAATGGAATGTCCTGCCTAAGTGCATTAATCTAAATATACTTATCACAATTTCCACTAAACTTTACAATTTAAAAGTGTGGATCTGCACACCATCAAGTAAATATATATCTATCTCAATTATAAAGCCGATCTCATTCTGAATGATTAAAATGTGACACTTCAAAGTCTAATGTGATTTTAACAGATCGATACAATATGGCAGCGTGGTATTCCTAAAACGCGATGTTCGGCACTTAAACTGGCTGAAGCTGTCAGCATTTCTGAGGTCCCTACCATGTGCAGCAGAGAATGCTGGGTGGGGTCCCGTGGTAACAAAAAGGACTCTGATTTTAACAACAGTATCTGCAGTTATCATCATGTCATTGTATTTATCAGGAGATAGATAGGCAATTACAGGCACAACAAAGTCGTTGGAGATAATATTGAGTATACCTATTCCCATACACCATATACTTGCTATACTGAGCTAAACACGCTGCCGCTGTGCCACGCGATCCCACTTCCATCCATAGTACATTAGCATTTGGCAGGCATCTCGGGATTCTTATATGTTTTCAACGATCAATAATTTATCCGGTGGTCATACAACGAATATATGTTTTAATTGAGAAAGTTAACATTATGTCTATCCCAAAAGTTTTAGGAATGAGTGTTTTATGAATACCTATGAATATTTTATTCGTAATGTGAGTTGAACTGAAGTTGAACTCCCTCTAGAGAATTCCAAAGTTTGGCGATAGCCAGCTGCTCGATGTTGTATTCCAACTATAGAAAGATTAGATTTTCCCTCGACAGGACTGAAATGACCTCCAAGTTCAATTATGACGTCAGCACAGACTGCATTCCATCCGCAATCGTTATCAGTTTAAGGCACCACATCATATATCTATTTTTTTCTAAAATAGAATCACTGCCGAAATCAATGGTTAATGTAGTAAAGTCAACTTGTAATGTTACTTCAATGGATTTCAATTTCCGGGCATGCCTGTCGTTAGAATTAGATTGATGCACAATCAGGTATCTAGAAAAAGAAAATATATGCCGGTAACTCATATGACACAAGTTGGACGCCATAAAAGGCTATTATCGTCTATAAATAATGACCGGTTCAGCCTTATGTGAATTATTTCGTTGTGGAAGACGTCTGTGGCAATACTGCTCAACATGATCGGAACGTTCTTTCAAAGTTTTTCCATGTTCTTCAGCCGGATTAACTCCACTTGCTCAGTACAATACGTTTCTCTATAAAATTTACCATAATGATTCCTTTCTAAATCTTACTTACTAACATGTGATGGTAAGTCATCACTGTATTTAGTGCCTTACTCTTAATTGAAAGATCGTTCATGCCTGTAACAGTCAACTCCGCTGATTTGCAGCGACGCCCACATCCGGGCGCCGTACGTGTACATCCGAACTGTTCTAAGCCATGAAATATGCAAGAGCTCAATGAAGAATTACGGGTTTGCCCTTTGATAGATAACCGGGAATCAATTTTAGAGAGCCTCAAACGTAGCCCGGTAGATTGCGATAACCATGGATGATGTTGGCCTATGTGTGTCATTGATTGAATCACGTAGCGAATACAGAGATAAATGAAGATGAACCTGGCCTGCGGGTGTTCCCTATTGTTCCTAAATTCTATACGCGAACCAATCACAGGGCGAGACGTTGCAGTGATTCAGTCGGATGAAGCAGTGCTGTCAGAAAGCTGCGAGCTAGCTTACTGTAGATAACGCCCGCTTAATGCACCGATATTCCCTGTTGACGGAGTAAGCTTCGGTAGGAGAACTTGGGCGAGGAAAACATTGTTCGGTACAAAATGACCAATATCTTCTGGTTTCCAGTGTAGGGAAATAACGTTGGAGATCCAACCAGTGGCACCATCACAGTGGATTATGCTACCAGTGAGTAGGAGGTTGTGGTAAGTGGATATCATTCACAATTGGTACTGTTATTTAGGGGAGGAGCATTATCTTCTTCAATTTACTACCAATGAGTCGACTTCTATATCTAATGATTATGCATAACGTTTTTGTTGCATGTAAAGATTGCTGCAATTGCAACATGGTCTATTTAGGTTAAAGAAAATGTATCAGGTATCTTTTTATAGCGATTGAATTCGAAACAGTGTTCATCCGAAGACATACATGGATATCACACCGTTTATTTAACGAAGACTACATCTTAATTATTGTCTTTTAATGTAAGCAAATACATATGATTTATGAATGCTCTTAATGTTGGGAAAGTAACTACACTTAGTTCAGGTAAGGGCGAGCCCATCGAAGCGCTAGCAAAGAAACATATAAATTCCAATTAGGGCGCGCGGTTTGTTCAGCATGTTTCTTACTCAAGGGAATAAGCAGTGTTGACTCCAGCAATATTTCTGCACGTAATGCACTCAAAATCATAATCTGATTACGGAACTTGTATAGATATAATGACCTTCATCTGATAAGAAGGCATAAGGTTTTTCTCAATGTCAACACGAGAATGCAAGTAATAGCATGTAACGCACACTGTTCATAAAAAAACTGTTTAAAAAAAAAGATGATATTGGTAATGTGTAGACATAAAGATCGTCTTTTATCATTTGACTTAATCAATCAATAAATCATGTTCGTTTTCTGAAATGATTCAGGAGGTAAAACAAACCGTACTTTTTCAAAATTCCACAGAACTATGAGATGGTCCCTTAGCCTGAGGAGTATCTCCTCGCGTCTTACTAAGTACTACATGGATGTATGTAGGTCTCTCTACTGTGTAATAACATTGTCAATCATTGCTACATTACAAGTCTTGAAGATACACATCGCTCCAGGGACACTGTAATCCTGACAGATGTTAGCTTGCCCTGGCATTGCCACGTCCCGATTCATCCCGGGGTGAGGGATGTCAGCTGTGTAAGCATCGCCCTGAGCCATCCTCAGGTCAGAGGGCTCAGCCGAATTACTATCGCCCTGATCCATACAGAAGTAAAAGGTATCCACTAGGTTCCTACAGCTCTCAGCTACATTGGGCCCATGCAATGCTGCTGTCTAACGATTGCCCACCAGGGGACTGGTAGGAAAGACATTGGTGAATCCTGATACTACCAATGTTTGCATTACATCTCATACGCCAGAGGTGACAAACGCTGACAGACTAATTAATGAGGAGCCTTTGTGATAGACAAGTAATACATATATAGTGGAGAGAATATCAGTTCGCCTAGAGGATATCAACATCCTTACCATGACATAGCTCTTCAGACCTCAACGTCGCCTTTTCGTCTTTGCAACAAGAGCATTATACACCACAATAGAACCTCAAAGAAATGTGTGGCACTGCAAATGTTGATGATGTAGAAATAGTAACAGTGCCAAAATGTTAGACTAAAGAGCCACGATATACTCTTGGCTCACTTACAAAAATGGGGGACCACAAATCGAATATACAACCAGGAAGGGAAATGAGGACTTATCGTTAGGAGTTGAACGCTAACCGACACAAATGGATTTTGTTCCATTAATAAAACGTGATTTCTCGCGATCTGGTAACAAGGAATTAATAGAGGCGCTTTATGCTTCGTGATTGATGGTATCCCATGGGTGACATTAGCTAACAGAACTGTTAATTCGGCTTGGATGCATTCGTGACAAAACTCAAATACGGTATTATAGATCGCCTCTGCAGGTTATCTACTGCACGGTAAACCGCGAAGGATACTGCTGTTACATGTTAGGCCTAATGACATCTGATGGATAGCACCTACAAAAGGCTTTGCGTAGATAATTAGTCGATACATCAAATGCCATGACAGGATAGGAGAAAGTCGGTGGCGTGGATAGATCGTAGAATAGCATAAGCCTACCATTACAACCAGAACCGTCTAAAACGGGGTTAATACATTGTAAATCTTATTACCACACGACAGGAAACCCCACATTTGGGCAATGCACTAGAGACTACTTAAAAGATATTTTGACCCACGTTTTTGTCTTCAATCATCATCATCATCCAGGCATGCTGGTTGTATTCAAGATAAATGTTGATTCAACCATGGAAACATAATTCTAACGTTATCTGCCATTTCTAATGAGTTGCATATTGGCTTCATATTTTATTTGAAGGCGACATTAAGTATCATCACCAACATTCCATTGGCGCGGATATATTTGTCATGACGAGTTAAACACAGCATGTGAGTTATTGAATATGATGAAGTTAATGTTTCGTCTGTAACCAGTGTCATTATCATGTCCTGCAGTTTCTGCTGATAACAAGTGCACATCCACCAAATAATACATTTCAAGACTGTACCGGACCTGCCAAAAATGGTAAGTTGTACTTAATGAATTTTATTAAAATTTCACAAGTTTTTAGTTGTTGTTGTATATGTTACATCAACTGTTCCAATGGCATACTATTATAGTCCAACTATTAATAGGGCACAGTATCTGATTGCGTTATGGTCGATTAACTTACATGCCATCCTTTAATGACGTAGATGATATCATTACAGTACAATCAATTTATCGACAGTTGCCATAGAATCCAAATAAATTATCTCTAAGGATTATATAGCAGTTTATAGAATTACAACTACTATGCTGTCAGTCGGAAGTTGAAAACCGGTTACCCCCAATGATGCACGTATCGACATAGAAATGTGTGCAATGTTTTACTATGCCACGTCGTAGTTACCAGGCAGGCCGCTATGAACTATCAAAGTAAGCAAATGAACCAATGATTGAAGGCCTATACATATATGTACCGTTTTGTTCGGATAATCACAGGTTGAAAGTCTTTGAGTTTGTAGAGTTGAAAGGCATGATACAGTTAGCATTGTGCTGACGTACAAAAAGGCCCAGAAACCTCAGGGTCCCGTTGTTCAAATCGACTAGCATGTCGACGATGTTTGGCCAATTTCAAAAATACACTTAATACGAATTTCCTTACAGCAGCAAGGTATAAAAATGAATACCTGACTTCGGTTGCGGAGGTCAAAGAAAGTGGAAGGAGGGGGTGGGCTCTGCCTGCTTATAACGTTCGCCAGACACAGTGGATATCAATGTACTACCTCTACGGCCTAAAAAGGCTATGAAAATACATTTAGCTTTTACATTCTGGAAATGTCTCCTTTTATCAACTCTATTACCTCTTTGATGTTAACAATATTGACTTTCAGGTTTATTCACATGTCTTCTTTGAAATCCCCAACGGACGATCTGCTTAATATTTTCTTTTCTTGTCATACTACACAGGCTGACAAGCTGAGCGAACAACAAATTATAGGTAACTAGATATGATGGATTTCATTCCGGAAGAATTTTTGTTTTATCAGACGTAATTTTGGTGATTCTGTGACAACCATGTTTTTATTATTACAAAACGATGAGAGATGCTACATATAGTCAATGTTCAACAACGCTCTACAGTGGAAAAAAACACTACCACGCACTAAAGCTCAATTTGTAGGTGCACACAGTGACACACAAAGCAAGCTGTTTGATACGGAAAGTGTCATGTTGGTACCGAAACTTGTTCAGACATTAAAAAAAATGGTGCTGACTAGAAAAAGTTGCTGTACAATACTACTGCTGAAACTGTATGTGCTTTTTGACAGAATTTCGAGAAGCCTTCAGCGTGTACGACAAGGACGGCGATGGTATCATTGCCATTAAGGAGCTGTTCAAAGTCATGTGGTCTCTGGGACAAAACCCAACCGAAAGTGAGATGGAGAAGATTCTACAAGATGTAGACCCTGACGGTGAGTAATCACATGTGTCTGTCAACCATTTTGTTCTACGCTGGCCAGTATGGTGTGCCAGGAAGTACCTAGTCGTGAAGCACGCACGCAGACCTCCTAAACTTTTCAGTTATGTACCAATACCGTAATCGTGTATACAATGAAGAGGCATATAAACAATAGTTATGGTGACAACATAGCTAAAGATGTTTTGTTTTTCCAACTGTTTGCTTGTAAACACTACTTGAAATAAATACTCCATGTAATACTTTAAAAACACATACATTTATCCCGTATGGGTAAGAACATGCAAATAAAAATCTCTCATTATAATTGACCATTCACCAGTTTTTTTTATCACACAGGGGAAGGGACTATCGATTTTCCTGACTTTCTGACAGTTATGGCGAAACGGCAAAAAGACACAGAACAGGAGGAGGAGCTGCGAGCTGCCTTCAGGGCGTTCGATATGGACCATAACGGCATCATTGAGTAACCAGATCCCGTTTATTAGTCAATTCATCTCTTGATTCTTCCGCTTGTTTTTTATATTTCTACGTAATCTCAAGGCAGATTTACCAGTGGCATAAGGTAGTATATCTATCGATACCAATGTTGGCTAATTAGCCAAAGGGAGTCATCGGCCACTTCGTTGGCCAGACACACTCTAAGGCTAGGCCGGCTTCATTCCTCTCGCAGCTTTTAATACTTTCTTATGCTACCGTAGGATCTGCTTGGAGACTCATTTCTACATACGAGATGTTATTTTAACGCGGGTAGGCCTAGGAGCCAAGCATCTACAACAATTGCATTGTGTTTTACGTTTGTGTATGCTCTCTCCATCTCTAGTACAAAGGAGCTGAGGAAAGTCATGACAGATCTTTGTGATGACATCACCAACGAAGACATAGACGAGATGTTTTATCACTTTGACAAAGATGGTGACGGTATGATTTCATACGAAGGTGACTGGTTCGTTACAATAACGATTGGAACTAAACCTGCATTCAAACAAACATTTGTAACCATTCGTGTAAGCTCTGAGATGATTCAGGAATGGTAAATGTCACCATGAGTTTACTTGCACGCTTCGATGATCAGTGGCTCTTGCTTCTGCCTAGAGGATTACTGCTATCGTAATACCCGTAACCCTAGTAATTACCAGGAGAAAATGAATTTGGCACGTGGCAGACACATGATGATTTGCTACCAACGTGTGTTTCTTATCTCTTCCAGAGTTCATTAGCGTTGTCATGGCAGCTGAGAAGGAAAAAGATGGACAGCCTTAGTAAGCTTCCTGGCTTACCGTATCGCGAGAAGCAATCATCATCATCGACGGCAACAGTCTTGAAATTTCCTTGACTTTCTTTGAAAGAAAGACTTTTTTCAGTCGTTGCATGCTTCTACGTACAATTCTCAGCGTAACGTCTCGGCGTAAGGTACTAGGTAACCTTGAAGACAAGAGATATACAAACATTGCAATAAAACCATGTCGATTGTAGATATAACAATGTGTAGAAACGGCAATGACTACAATTTGTACAAAGACCGTTGTTCATTAAATGTATTACAATTAGGGTTTTATGAAAAAATTAGAATGGCTGTAGATACGACAGGTTCATAAGGATCACCAGCTGTGTATCATGCACTTATCAAAAAGTTTAATATGTGGCATTATATATTAATATACTGAAAGACTGTGCGCTTATCAACCTGGCATTTTGGTAATGGATGAAATATACAAAAAAAGTAGATAATGACGGTCCCTTTTCATATCTCAGTTAAATTAGGGGCCTTAACGTTTACTCACGTTGATTGCTGTTTAAAACCAAGACCTAAAATAAAATATACCATTTCAATCCATTATCGAAGATCTTGGTTGCTTCACATTTTTGTTGGTGGATGACGATACAGAAAAAAGAAAATTTGAATCTAGACACACACGTCCATAAAACTGTAGATTGGAAGGTATAGCGATGCTTTGGATCAGGTTTAACCCTATTCAGACCGGGCTTCTTTGGTCATCCCTGGACCGGGGGGGGGGGGTGCTTTTGAGGCCCTCCACTTCTAAGTCCTCTAACTCTTGACGACGTGCCGTAGGGCCACCATATTTTCAGGACATGATATCGACACAATATCTGACGATTACTTGACGTTTGACGTTACGTTGATGTAAGATGACGTAATTATGACGTCATCAATTTGATTATATTGGCCGGACCCATGAAAAAAGGTATTCTCAGAAAACTTCAAGTTATAATTCTAAAATGTAACGACAAGTGCAGATAACAAAATAATAATGTTTATTACGACTTGTATTGCCAATAGCAACATCGATTACGTCATAATGACGTCATAAAATGACGTCATGCACATCGAAGATACGAGTTAGGCTCCGCCATATTATACGCACCAAATTGAATTTTTAAAACTCCTTTTTTTGCAACAAATAATCACAAAGGTCAATGGAAATAGACTAAATTCGTTTATTTAGATGGTTTTTGATGAAAAAATACCAGGTAGTTACAAATTTTAAGGGATAATTAGCTTGTTATTGTTGATCTGGCCATACGGTCCGCCATCTTGGATTTTGGGCTGGTGACGTCATCAAATTAGCATAATTTATGCATATATAATTATGAAAGATATGCTAAATTATATCAGATTTTATTTATGTAACAAAATAGCAGTAATATAGCAAATAAATGTGGAAAATACATTGTAAGAACCAAAAATAGTGATTTTTGGCAAAACTGCCTGTCAGCCCCCCCCCCCCGGTCTGAATAGGGTTCAACGATAGCGCCTTAGTTATAGTAAGGCGGGGCAATACCCGAATGGGTAGTAATTACGAAGATGAAAGATAGTTATACCCACGTTAGCCCTTCTTTAAAAGACGTCAGTCAGACGTTAATGTATGTTTGCCTTAAGAGTCAGACGTCATCAAGTTTTCCTTATCTTCCGAGCATATCTCAACGACGTTTTACTGCTTGCTGTGTCGGTTGTTGGCAGCTATCAGTACTGATAAGTTTATACTATGACAATATGCTCAATACAATTGCGTATTCTAGCACAGCAGTGCTTCGTTTTACGATAATTGCTCGTTATTGATTACCACGTTAGCACTTGAGACTTAAGAGCTGATGTCTGTAAAAACCAAGCAAAATCAGAAAAAGTTGGCCAAACTCAACAAATCGATTTTCCTTAAATTTTGTGTGGTGGTAGGGCCTTGGTCCAAACCTACAAAAATGGCAAAGTCTTAGATCTGCGGTCACCGGTTGCCATGGCAACGGCCATTTTTCAAAATGGCGGATTTTCACCAAGGGAAGGCCTTGGTCGCGTCCAAAATAGGCCTTCTTTGGACTCCTGTAGCCCCCACAAATCAACAGATATTTTATCGATTCTCGCATATGTTATTACCCATATTCTAATAAACAAAATGATATATAGTGATGCTCAAAATGTTTTTGTAGTCAGATGCAGTAGATGTTTAAAAATGATGTGTTTTCGTGAATTTCCAAAATTGGCAAAAATCCATTTTTTGACCATTTTTATTGACCATTAGCTCATTATCAGGCAAATCAATTTGCTTGATTTTCGGCACAGTTATAGTTTGAACCTTTGTATACATCATATGTAAAAATAAATTTGGGCCTTTAACGTATCGAACCGTGGTGGCCCCCAGAGTAAACCAATATTTCCATTTCAAGAAAATCGTAACCATAGAATTATTCCTGGAAAAACAGTCATAGCTTACCAAAAATGAATCTCGTTATCATTTCATGTAACAGAGGAACTTACCTATCACTTATAAAAGCAGGGTTGTTTTAGATTTTTTTATAATTGCCTTTAAAATGATTTTTTTTAGTTTTTTTTGGTCATTTTTAGACCAAAAAATGTATATTTTGGCCCCAGCACCCTGGTAATACAACCAAATGACCTGAAATTTGGTATGGGAATGTCCTGGACATGTACACACATGGGTTGATAACTGGTTTGCCATATGATAGAACAAAATGCTGAATTTTGTGACTTATTTGGGGCATTTTCGGCCCCAAAACTACATTTTTGGGCCCCAGTACCCTGGTTTTACAACTGAATGACCTGAAATTCGGTATAGCAATGCCCTGAACATATG
>NC_049987.1:11010683-11034624 GCF_000003815.2 Branchiostoma floridae | reverse complement strand
AGTAAAAAAAAATGACCAAAATTAAGCATTTTGTTGCACAGTATGCCAAAATCATTATTGACTTTATGTGTACATGTGTCCATGGCATTTTTATACCGAATTTCATTTACTTGTAAAACCAGGGTTTAATGGGCCAAAAATGTACTTTTGGGGCCAAAAATTACAAAAAGGAGCCAGAAATGTACTTTGGGTAAAACAATGACCAAAAATTACAACATTAAGCGTTTTGTTGCACTGTATGCAAAAACGGGTTGTAAAAGCCATTTCAAAGGCGATTCTACATTTGTATACCGATTTTTTACCGGTTATTTACTTGGAAAACCAAGGAACAGGAGCAAAAAAATGCCTTTTTTGTCAAATAAATCTCAAAATTAAGCATTTTGTTGTACTGTATGTAAAACATGTTATTGAATCCATGTGTGCATATGTTCAGGGCATTGCTATACCGAATTCCAGGTCATTCAGTTGTAAAACCAGGGTAGGGGAGCCAAAAATGTACTTTTTTTGGAAAAAAATAAAAATAAAATCACAAAATTTTGCATTTTATTGAACAGTATGCCAAAAGTGTTATTGAATCCATGTCCAGGGCATTCCTATACCAAATTTCAGGTCATTTGGTTGTAAAACCAGGGTACTGGGGCCAAAAATGTAGTTTTGGGGCCGAAAATGCCCCAAATAAGTCACAAAATTCAGCATTTTGTTCTATCATATGGCAAACCAGTTATCAACCCATGTGTGTACATGTCCAGGACATTCCCATACCAAATTTCAGGTCATTTGGTTGTAATACCAGGGTGCTGGGGCCAAAATATACATTTTTTGGTCTAAAAATGACCAAAAAAACTAAAAAAAATCATTTTAAAGGCAATTATAAAAAAATCTAAAACAACCCTGCTTTTATAAGTGATAGGTAAGTTCCTCTGTTACATAAAATGATAATGAGATTCATTTTTGGTAAGCTATGACTGTTTTTCCAGGAATAATTCTATGGTTACGATTTTCTTGAAATGGAAATATTGGTTTACTCTGGGGGCCACCACGGTCCGATACGTTAAAGGCCCAAATTTGTTTTTACATATGATGTATACAAAGGTTCAAACTATAACTGTGCCGAAAATCAAGCAAATTGATTTGCCTGATAATGAGCTAATGGTCAATAAAAATGGTCAAAAAATGGATTTTTGCCAATTTTGGAAATTCTCGAAAACACATCATTTTCAAACATCTGCTGCACCTGACTACAAAAACATTTTGAGAATCACTATATGTCATTTTGTTCATTAAAATATGGGTAATAACATATGCGAGAATCGATAAAATATCTGTTAATTTGTGGGGGCTACAGGAGTCCAAAGAAGGTCTATTTTGGACGCGACCATGCCTTCCCTTGGTGAAAATCCGCCATTTTGAAAAATGGCCGTTGCCATGGCAACCGGTGACCGCAGATCTAAAACTTTGCCATTTTTGTAGGTTTGGACCAAGACCCTAACACCACACAAAATTTAAGAAAAATCGATTTTTTGAGTTTGGCCACCCTATGCTTGGTTTTTACAGACAGAGCCTCTTAAGAGCTTTCCTCTTGAACTAGTATAGTTTCATTGACCGCAGCGTTTGACAACCTTAGTTTTGGCTACTATCTCTGATTTAGCATTCATACCAAAACAGCTAACCAGCCGTATTATCAACTTGAAGGAGAACAGAGTGGCCAGGATAGCCAAACAAATACGCATGCCAGGGGACGAGGCTTGAGAGACGCTCATCCGTCGTAGAACGACGGGAGAACCACGACCAAACCAGTTAAGTTCTAAAAAGCTTTAGGTTGGCCTGTAGTCCCTATAAGAAGTAAGAAAAAACTGTTTATATATATATATATATATATATATATATATATATATATATATATATATATATGTATATATATGTGTGTGTGTGTTTGCATCTCTTGTAGTCTACCCTTTGTAAACTGCGACTGAAAACAATACCAAACACAAACAGCCGCACATAACAATAGTGATAGGGATTATGGTCTGATTGATCATACAGAGCCACAAAGTCTTTAAGTATGACGTATATCTGGATATGAAAAACATAATTTGTCTCATACAAACCTTTCTGGAAAAGTACGAAGTAATACTGTATTCCTTGTCATCATTGTCGGTGCTGCCTGTATGATCCATGCAGCGCCGGGAAGTTCCGCTTTGTGGGGCACGTATCCTTTGTTTGGTAGTAGCCACGCCCTCGGGACATGTTCACGATCACGCTCCCCAACGTCGACAGACAATCTCGCGGACAACACACGCAAATTCTGTTCTTATTACAGAGACGTTACAACAATAACCACATAAAAACAATGAAATGACTTGTTTCACTTCACATAACTAACCGAAATATTTTATTGAATTATTTTGGACAACCATGTCGCAGTTAAAATCTGTGCATGTAATGGCTTAGTGCATATGGGTTAATTGCCTTGTTACTAAGTCGTATTGCACAATGTAGTCTATATTTTACTTGATGGGGTAATAACTAAATGGTTACAATTGTAATAACAGAAATAGACAAAGTTTCAGACTTTTAAACCATTGCCATAAGTATAGCATGTAATGAACGTACGACGGTCTGTATTCTTTTTCTCAATCATGAAAATGCCGAATTAGTTTCAACAATGTCCTGGAAAATTAAACCTTGAGTAGTTAATTGAGCAGTAAATGACTGTAGACGGTAAAGTACGACAAAACAGAAGATATAGCAAGTCATAAGATACTTTTTCGCTTGTTCACATGAGTTTTTCTTTCGTCTATGAACTCTTAGACTGTATAAATCGCATTCAATAGACTAGCTTTATGATGTACAGAATACAACAAAAAACAGGGAAGTATTTATAGGTCTGGAATTGAAGACATTGGCTTAGCTTGTGCATGCAGACAATCAGATATCAGATATTTTCAGATGCAAATAAGAAGTCTTTCAGTCAGACGGAAACAATAAACAATAATTTTCTTCCATATTGCTTAAGAGTATATATCATATACAGCTTCCGATACTTAGCAGATTCAGTCATACACAACCTACAAGACCTAGCAGATACAGTCCCTTGTAAACAATTTTAGCAATCCGTCCTGTCACGTGTTGAGACATATAATTTTGATCTAGGCAACTGTCATATGCGACAATTTTCAACCAATTCATCAACAGTAAGGTATATTGCACATAATTATGGCGTCACAAATATAGATATGTTTGGAAATATCCAGCGAAATTTCAAATCTATATACTTGATATGAGTACCTTTCAAATTTGAATTCTTCATCTTGCTCACTTTTTTTTTACATTTACAAAGGCCCCAAAGTTCAGATCATCCAGTTCAAAGAGTATTGAATGCGGATAAGCCATACTCGTACCATAATAGGCAATATATGTATTAGCCGTGGATTTGAGCAATATGTGGGAGCAAAGTGCGTTGAGTCTGTCCACATGGCACTCCTTGAATATCAAGTACATCTTTGTCTGTACACTTGTAAAAATTGGGATGATCCTATTTCTTTTGCTGTAACTCTTCCCTCTCCATCGCCATCACCGAAGAGATGAACTCTGCAGAGAAGAGGACAATATTACAAGTATCGTTTTATTATTATATAGATTCTATAGATTTGTTTAGTGAAAACATATTGGTTAAGCATACTTGACGGACCATGTTGAGCTTCTTAGCTTCTTCGTGTTTTTTTAAGAACAACGCTAATTAAAAACACTAAACGTTTGGACCAAAGAAATTACATGTACTAGCTAGACACGCATGCAAAGACAGCTATAACAAGTGATACACATTGTCTTTATCATGCGTGTTGACTTCCTGATTGTGTGAAAGCAGTTCACGTAATAGACACGTAGTTTTCATTTTCATAGCATGGTACATAATAGTGGTATACATCATGAGCAAATAATGGGTAAATAGGGTGCATATGCTCAACTTCTTTGTAATCCCACTGTAAGAAGTAGTAAGAGCAAAGAGATTTTGAAAAACATTGGCATTGACACCAAGTGAACCCATCAAACTAGATATGTATTGTTTAGGCATGTTAGAACACCCAGCTATCAAGCACTTGTCCATATAATCATGAGCTGTAAGGATTAAATAGGGTGCATATGCTCAACTTCTTTGCAATCCCATTGTAAAGAGTAGTAAGTGCAAAACGAACCCAACAAACTACTAGTAGATAGATGTGTTATGTTTAGGCAAGGTAGAACATCGAGCAACCAAGCACTTGTTCTAGCTGCCCAAACTCCTGGACACTCAGACACCAGGGTCTGTGCTTGTTAAAGTGAATACTTGATTAGCTTATAGTAAGATGGGTTCGCTTGATGTTAATGCCAACTTTACCTTCATACTTTATCCTACCATCACCATTTCTGTCGAAGTGCTGAAACATCTCATCTATGTCTTCTCTGGTGATATCGTCACAGATGTCAGTCATCACGTTCCTCAGTTCAGTCTTACTGTCGAGATAATTGCAAAGGACCAGTTACTGTAAATGTGTTTAAGTTCGCGGTGGTTTTAATTTCGCGGTAGCACCATGTAGTGTAGTCTCTTACTGCTATGGAAAAATGTCGCGGTGGTTTTAAGTTCACGGTGAAGCGGCCACTGCGAAAACCGCGAACATTAAACCACCGCGAAAATTTCTGCATTTACAATATAATACCTACGTGTAATATGGTATTTAAACAGCATCACTACAGATCTAGGCTTTGATTTAGTTGTCTGATTCCCAAATCGTTGTTGTGGTAGATATAGTTCAAATCCATGACGACATATCAGTGTTCATAATGCCTGCTCTTGTCAGCGACAGTAATATCGCATAGCACGCTGGGGAAATCACACCAAAACCCCAATTTGGGTTCATTGGCTCATTGCAATCCCCTTTTGTCTTGCGTGCTTGAGATGGGGATAGTAAAGTAATGTGTGGGTGTTTTGCCACAATGCATCAACGATTCTTTTATTATCTATTCATAATTTACAGTGTCATATGAGTTTTCAAAAGGGCATGCCCCTGTGTGAATCTAGGCCAGTAGTCACGATGCATTTAGATAGGATGAATCCGTTACAATTCCATGAATGGCACAGGGAATAACATAAGAATTATTCGCGGTTTGGTATACAAAAGCTGCTAAGTTAAAGTGGTATCTCGCTGCACTTGGGGCACAGGTGCGACAGTGTGGGGTTAGAAAAACTGCGGTACTGTTGTGTTATTGTTGACGATATTCTAGAATTTAGATATTGCGGAATATGTAAAAGTATGACTTAGAAGACAACAAAATACACAAAACATAAGAAACTTCGTTCTTTATCTCTGAAATTCGTTGAGTAATCTTTCGAACTCCGCTGTGCCCCAACAGCACCCCAAGTGCAGTGAGATACCACATTAAGGCGTACTGCATTGTATAACTGTAATAGAAGTACTCTATATATCCGTTGTTGTCGGCGTCAAAGGCCCTGAAGGCCGCCCGCAGTTCATCTTCCCTCTCCGTGTCACTTTGCCGTTTGGCCATTACGTGCAGGAAGTCAACAAAATTGATCGCTCCTTCACCTGGTGACATAAAGTAGATATTAGGCAATAACAGACTGTATCTACTCAAATTTGGTAAAGACCGCCCTAAGGAAAGACTACAAGAAATAACTTTTCTAAGACAAACAAGTACATATTGCAACTGTACTTAATATACTTTTGGATAGAATTTGACATGTTTTTGACTTCATAATACGTTGCAAAAAAGAGTACTAATTTACAACAGATTAAGGTGTGATTGATAATATCAAACAAAAAATGAATAAACGTCCATTTATCAAACACGGACATGACCGTGTGCAATGAACACGGTTCCAGCGAGGATCTATGTATAAAGACCACTACCGAGTACGTACCGTCAGGGTCAACATCGTTGGAGATATCCTCCATTTCATTCTCAGTGGGGTTCTGTCCCAGGGACCGCATGAGTGTGCCCAGTTCCTTAATGGTTATGGTTCCATCGTTGTCACGGTCCACAGCACAAAAAGCTTCTCTCAACTCTGTAGGGACGTCAGACACAGTGGAGAGTTATTTCTAAGTGTGACCTACCAGGGTGACCCCGTTTCAAAATAGAAATACAAGATTACATGATCATTGGATATACGCAGCCGGATTTGTAACTGCAGTGCTTGAAGTGTCAAGTCAGTAAGAAGGCAATCGTGTAGTAGCTCAAATTGACGAGTTTGCAGGAAAAGATTACGTTGGTTGTTTTGAAGTTACCTGTGAATATAATTATGTCAAGAATGGCTTCACCTTTCGAATATGTTTTATTCACATGGGGTACCCTAACATAGTATATACACGCAGATATGAGTTTGAATATAGAATGCTTTTTATGTATAAACTACTACTTTTATAATAACTACTACTAGTTTTCTAAAGTCAAATCACGCAAAATCAGTCAAAGAGAACCGCTACGTTACCGCGACCGTGCTGACAGGAAAACATCGAAGTTAGAGGCCATTATAAGCCCTAATATTTTATGGCTTTTTATGCGTAGTTAATATAGATCTCCTTATGAAGGTAACTACAATCTCATATCTCGAAAATGTCCAACGTGGGTGGCAAACATGACCTTTCTGGTGAATCAGTACATCATCAGACCATGCTTGGAATCTAAAATCACGTAAAAACTTATCGAAGCTTCAAGATCCATATATAGATATCCTCACCCTTCGCCAAACAAAGGATATGTTTTATGACAGCGAAAAGATGCATGGTTGCCAAAATTATCAGAATAAGAACAATGTAATTGGTCGATTGATTGGTTGATTGGTGGTTGATTGTTCCATTCACTGGCCTTTAACTCCAAAATTGGATCGGACGTAAGAGGATCATTTGATGATTTAAGTTTGCGATAGCAAATAGCTGTACGGAGGAAATATCAATATCATTTATAAGGTCTGGTGTGTAAGAGCAACCCACAATTTCCGCCAGGTAAGAATCCATAAACGGAAAAGAAACCACTTGCCACATGGAATCAAACTCAAATAAACTTATTGATCTACATCAGCGGCACATCAAATTAAGTGTTGGTGCGTACTTACCGACAATTTGGTCTTCTGTCAATTTCCCGGCCTGAAAGGTAAACGAAACATCGGATCTAGTTAGTAAGAAAATGTAACAAAATTATAGTAGGAGACAAATCAATACTTAAGGATGGTGTTTTTTTAAATCTAATATCTTGATTATGATATCATACACTGTATACCATAAATAAACAACGGCGAAACTTCTAAGTAGAAGCAGTTGGAGGACAACGGATCAATGCTTATAAAATAAACGCCTACAGTGTAAAAAGAATAAACGATTGGATATAACGCAGACAATGTCAACTTACCATGACTCAGCATTTACGAGAAAGTGATGTCTTCATGATGGTGGTGAACAATTTCGACTCCCTTGGTAAAAAAGAGATTATTTTCAAAAGTCAGATAAGTTGACTACATGGCGTATAAAACATGAATACTACTATAGATATATTGGTGGTCTGCGGTTGCATACGACTTAGAACTTTGACTTTGTCCTGAAATGGCCTTTGAAAAATATCATTCCTGCACAAACTACCAGCTTATACATGAGAAGATTCAAGTTCACTGCATATAGGATTCTATCAATCAACCTTTCTATCAGATATGCATAGCTGCAGTAAGAGTCGCGCCTTTTTGCAACAGAAGAAGCGAATGATCGATGCGGCGTGAATTGGAAGTCAGCATGTCATGGCGACGATGTGTTATTCGGTCAAAGTCAAGCAATATTTGACCTGACACAACCCAAGCCCCCGTCAGTTTCTCATGACCTTGCCTGATCTGATTATGCACAGATTTAGTAGCATATGACATGTTTCGTATTTAGAAAGTATATTTTTTACGTTGGTGTCATTAACCAATACACTAGCAACAAACGTCTCTCATCCCAAAGCCTAGATAATATAATAAAGTGCAATAAAGTACATCCATATCAAATTTTTGCTAACTCAAGGCATAAACATGTTAAAGTCGTTATAAAGTATATTAGTAACAGGACATACTAATATAAATTACGGGTTCAAAAGATACAACTAATGCATAGGTTCTTCTCTCGGCTTTTGTTATGTTAAGAACATAGGTAGTTTAACACAGAATAGTCAAAATGCATAATGAAAGTAAATTCAATTCAATTGTCAATTACTAGCCATAATTTCAAAATAGAGAAACATTTTTTACTAAAATGGCATTCCGTGAACAGATAAAAGCTATAGTAAATAGGAAAAGCTGATATGATTAGGCTTTATACATACAATGGTGAAACTTAATATGGAGAAATTATTACTTGACACCCAGCAGTTGAAGTCCATTGCTAGCACAAACCTTTGCATAAATCCAAACTTTGTGCCCTCAGATGTTACGTACCACCGAATGATAGAAACCTTATTACCTCTCTGCTTTGACATAAATGCTTGTGTAATTTGCGTCGGTCATAAAAGCTCGTATGTAATGACAAGCTCGTTTAAATGTTCCTTGTACTTCAAGTCAGCTTTGTATTACCTGTAAATGTTAGCCCTGATGCCCAGCTTCAGTTTCTAATTACAATGTGGAAACGTATTGCCAAATTGGGTACAATAAACATATCACTATACTCGGTGAAAAATCGACCGGACGTATCAGGGGTATTGTTACACACGTTCTTTATTGCATGCAAACAGTCGTCATCTAGTCTTATGGTTCAGCTACTCATATCTTCTTAACGAGTTGAGCATACTGGTCATTTCCTTCTAAACAAATATAAAGTTTACTACCTGGTGTTGTGCGTCAGTGCAACATCGATAAAAAAATCACAGCAAGAGAAAAATTATACGTCTCGTCGGTAACTTTTCTTTATTAGCTATTGAATGTTGTTGATTGTTCACATGGAAACTGATAATCACCATATCTCCTCACAATTACCATATGCAAGAAAAGATAATCCCGAAATACTGAATGGCTTGATAATCAATGATTGATAAATACAACTGTGCCGGGGACACTGCCATCCTTTACCAAATTAACAAAAATAGATAAATTCTAAACCAAATGAAATAAATCCAAACGCAGAGAATGTCAGACAATGAGACATAGGATGAAACACTGCCAAGAAACATACAATTGTGGTATGTTGTCAGAGGTTCGTCAGATTCTAAATGTCTCCATATATGTATCCATGCAGGGTCAGGAACCTTTGTCATTAACGACTTGGATGGTATTTTCACCACGACCGAGAAGCCAAAGGGATGCTAGACCTGCTCATTATTGGACCTAGATACCTTGCCAGGCATCGCTTGTTCCCAACCTTAATGAGAGAGAAACGGACATATTACAAGGGTGATTTTGGTTAGGCACCGCGCCTGGGCTTTTGAAAGAGCCTAATAGGAAACGTCTGTCAGCTTAAGTCAGTCGTAAAACTAGCAATTATCTATTTGACGATCACCCAGCCTTTTGTCATCCCCTAGCCCAACTAGTCGATGAATCAGACCCAACATGTTCCATCACAGAACGCACCACTCTTAACCCATTACCGCAGGCAAGGGTAATTTGCACTGCCGCTGACCTTACTCTTAATGCAATAAAACTGGATCTTCCGGATCAACCACGCGCACGCAGCTTGAATAATGACTTGATATTTCACGATGGCGCGCCCGGACGCGTCACTGGGTTCAGAAACAGATCTTCCATAATCCATGATACATATTCTATCTACGCCTCACTGGTTTTGATAATGTTAGCACAATCAAACCGGGGAATGGAAGGGAAATGATGTTTTCTTCCAAGATTAATGAATGTTGAAATGTTAACCCGTTCCTGAACCTAACGAACTCAGCTATAGATGTTAAGGTGCACTGTCACTGCACTTGCGTCACTGCTAGGTTCGAAAGACACTTTTCAGAGATAAAGAACGACATTTTGGTACTTTTTGTGTATTATGTAGTCTTCTAAGTCATACTCTTACGTATCACGCAATATCTAAATTATAAAAATAGGAAAAAAATATAAAAACAGTGAAGCAGTAAAAACGAAACCGCAGTGACGCAAGATTGACGCAAATGCAATGAGAGTGCACCTTTACTGTAAGCTAAGTTCATACAAAGATGTGCCTCGTATCAAAGCTACAAAGTCTCATTTTTATGACATCAGAGTCCATATAACCACAAAGCAACTCTTATTTCAAATCTACCTAAAATACCAGTGAATTACTATTTGTATATATAAAGGAAAAGAAGTGGGTCCATGGGGTAGTCAGTCATAGTTTGGTATACAGAAGAAATTGGAGGGTCAATGCCATCTACTGCGGTAGATATTTCAGAAGGCTTTTCTTTTCAAGAAGAACAAAGTTCAATTAAAAAAAAAAACATTTAGAATACAGTTCGCTTGGGTCAAAGCTTTGTGATTCTGAGTAACATACGCCGTGCACCGTTATAATGTAACATAAAAGGTGATCAGGACTTACTTGCCAAAGCTCCCAGCGTACAATGGTCTCTATGGTGGATTCCAACCCAAAGTACCAGCGTACTTAACGGTATCTAGACTCCCACCGTAATGCAGACGTTTGGAACTCTGACTATGCCGGGGCATGAGTTGGTTTGCAAATCTCTTAGCTTACGACCTTAATGTCGCAATCAAAGTTGTACCCGCACGCCACTCTGCTACTGGGAGCCTTATGTAGAGCACGTTTCAGCGTGGGCAGGTACATGTTCTCATCCATTAGGTACAAACGACAACCGTAACGAATATCAAATGTCTTCTTTGAATGTCCCTTCCTCACTGTGGGTGAACCTTCGTCCATAAAGTATGATGGGGGTTAAGTAAAAAGCGCTTGCTCAGTGCACATGTAGAAGCCCATGGTATCATACGAAACGGGATGAATCTATAACGTTCTCTTTGGAATAGGTAGTACTGACATGTTTATTGCAGTGAACTTTAACTTTATTGCGCGACAATTGTAATAGGTACAATGTATGGCAATCTGTATATATATCGGAGTTGAACTATGTATTATTGCAAGAATATAGCCACTAAGCTATCTAATCTAACGGTAGGGACAATTTAGGTAATATTATACAAGCTAATACTTCAGAACATTGTGTAAATATAGCATTGTCTCGTTTTTGCAAGGAGTAGATATGAACAGGACATGGTAATGACATTAAGGCATAGAGTAACATTTGTATTGTACCGTCGACCCGAAATTTTTTTGCTTCAAACCATTTGACCATTTTACAGCAGGGAGACGTATGCTAGCTTTAGAGGTAGTTCAGACGGCTAGTGTGATTGGTTCAGGGAATTTCAAACTGGACAGTAGAATTCATCAGACCGTTCCCCGGTTGCTGACTGTTTAATGAAAACTGGACACCATGATTAATCAGTATGTTTTATAGGAGGTTATTAAGGAGTAGTACTGCGGTCAGTTGGCAAAAAGTTTGTGGTATTGCTCAGCCCGGTAGTTGAGTGAAAAATTCTCCTGAAGGGAGTATCTCACTGCTTTTGGGGTACCGGTGCGACACTGCGGGGTTCGAAAGATTTCTCAACGAATTTTAGAGGTAAAGAACGGATTTTCTTACGTTTTGTACTTTTTTGTTGTCTTCAAAGTCATACGTTTACGTATTATGCAATATCTGAAAATCAGTAAACAAAACACAACAGTGTTGCAATGAACGAACCCCGCAGTGCCACACTGGTGCCTCAAGTGCAGTGAGATGCCACCTTAAATATGTTTGACATATCAGCACCCATTATTTGCAAGAAACCTTTCGGGAAATGCAACCACCATATCAATATTATATATCACCATATAGCAGCTTTGTGCTTACATCCCTAAGCAATTGTAATATATAGAACCTGACCAAACTTCACTTTGATGGGAATTTCCTCCGGAGATTTAGCATGTATGAAAGTTTGATTTTATGACCTTCCATGAGATTTAACCTGTCAAGCTGATTCAACTCATCCGAGTACAAGCGGTACCCATGTGAAATATGATCGGTTCATTCGTGTCTATTCAGTTTTTATGAGGCCATGTGATGGATCCATGTGTGAGGACTGGATTCATACATGTGTAGAGAGAGGTCCGTTTGAAATGATACTTGTCACTTTGGGCATAGTATGAAATGAACTGCTCTTATTTGAAACTGCAATATCGTGATCAACAGATAATTCTAGCGTACATCATATTAAAAAGGATGCTTCGATGACGGGAATCTGCTTCGTGAGCCTTCCTAGCGGCAGTTTCCTGTCCAATAGTTTAATATGCTGGCTACCGCCCTTCTATGGCACAAATGCACACTGAGATGTCAAGTGACTCCCTATTGCTCCTTTGACGCCAGAACTAGGGGGAGTGATACCACCCCTGGGCGCGTTCTAAAGGTGATATGTTCCGCCTTTACATTTATGACTTCCCCTGAGGCCATCATACGGGCAATGATGGGCAACGGTGTGACAAGAGACTCTCCAAAACATGTAGGCCCGGCAGTGCCTTTCTGATTTGGGGATTCCAAGGGGCAAGAACTTGAATTTATAGACACCTCCAGGGCCAATAGATGTGGATCCACATATAAGCATTCTTCGGTTGCTGGAAATTAAGTGCACCAGCTAACGTTTTCATTGCTACTGATATTTATTGAGCAATAAAGATGAAAACCCGAGTCACTTGAGAAAAGGTAATTAGTCTTTGCCGGATAACAAATGAGCTTGACAATGGTAAAGGTGATCTACAGTAGATCTTATCATCTCAGTCTTTATGACAAAAGTAGGCGAAAGCGCAAATTGTGTTTCCATGACGTCTGTATATAGATCTGCCCATAGAACAGGACCCTTTTGCTGGGAAATTGTATCATAACTTTGAAGTTATACTACAGCTTCTCTGGAATACTCCAAGTGATGTAAAGGTTATTTCAGTTTGGACTCCCAGCGCAATGTACGTCAGTACCTCGGCTAAGTCCAGATTGCTAATTTCACATCCTCAAAGTAGATTTTCATAGGAATAGGGGGAGATGGCAATGACTACTGTTTGTATTGTACCAGATAAGATTGCGCACTACCATGACCTCAGAAACTACTATAATTTCTGCAGCAAATACAGTAGTTTGCAATGATGGTGGCCTGTGATCCCTGTGTCGTTTGGCGAGACAAAAACACCATCAACCTGTATCAACTACACTGTGTCATCACTTTTTCTCTTGCAGGTTAGGATCAAATGGGCAGGAAAAGCCATTTTCTACTTACCCCGGTAGATTGGCGACACTCGTAATGGTCATATGGCATAGATAGGACGCCGGTGAGTCGTGGGTTACGTATTCGAGGATTCCATAGGTGAAATCAGATTCTTGCTCGGTCAAGCATGAATGCGTTTCATAAAGACATTACATTGATGTTGACGTTTGTGTGCGGGTCGTTTAAGACGTAACTTGAAAGTAACAGTATTTCAATGATTTTTAAGCTGCCGCTGATATTCCAAAATACCAAATCTACTACAAAGTGCCAAAACAACATGGATTATGACAACGTCAAACAGTTACATTTTACAAAGCTCAATACGTACATAGTTTTTTTTTAATTGATCTACTTGCAATCTGTAAAAATTTTGGTAAGGAAAATAGTATCACATTATTAGTACAGAAAGTTTCATTATTTGTCACATGTGCAGCTGTAAGTCTATTACATATACGTATATGCAAAGGATATATGCGACGACAGCACTGACCTTCGAATGAACGCAATGTTGTTATCGACGCGAACCCACAACAAAGCAAACTTACCACCATTGAAAGCATAGCTTGGCTGTTGCTCGTCCTAAGCAGACGTATCTAATCCCTATGTGCTGTTCAAGTGGCTTATCACTTTAGTTAAAGGATTCTGTACGCTCCAAAAGCACCCCAATATCGACCTTCCGGCACACGGCGTTAGCCTTAACCTATCGCGTCTGCAATTCTGCATGGTTTATATAGTAACCGTCGTCAGGGCCCGTCAGCCAATAGGAGAGAAGCCGTGCGGCATGATTGACATACGGTACATGCAATCAGATACCACGCTGGGGCACGGGCTATTCAGTCATCAGAATGTCAAGTCAGTTAACTGAAGGCATACCACAGGCTATTAACAGAGAAAGATCTGTCACTGTTATTTCCACCAACATGAACACTGTTGGTGTAGCATTTCTGTTGTGGTTGCTCAATACGGCAGAGAAGTCACAAAACTGTCAGTCATAAATGTAGAAATTTGACATGCCGTGGTTGTATATTCTCCAGCATACTAGTGAAACAACAACAAATGTGGAATCAGCATACAGACTTAGAATCAGACTTAGCTATAGGCTGTGATAATAAACGTTTATTTGAAAGCTGATGCCAAAATCATGAGATTTAACTACAAGTACGTAGAATTAAAAAACATACATGAACATAGATTTTTAACAATTCCCTTTTTACAATTTTTCGTTGTGTTAATATGGTATTGTAAATTATGCTTACAATTATTTCCAGCACGCAAAATGGCCGTCGTCGTGTTTCTAAATCGGATTGAAAAGTAAAAGTATTTGAACAGTCTCGAGAGCGAACAAACATATACGTGGACATAAGGAATCAATAGTGTGGGCGTCAGATTATTAAACAACAATTTTGAACTTTTTACTGAGTTAAATTCAGCTCCTGTGTATTTGGCAGTCTCGAGAGCGAACAAACATATACTTGGACATAAGAAATCAATAGTGTGGGCGTCAGATTCAGAAACAAAACTTTTAAACTTTTTACTGAGCTAAATTCAGCTCCTGTGTGGGCGGACCTGAGTCTAAACAAATTCCATTATTGCTTGGAGGTGCAGGAATAATCCAAAAACAAACATTCCCAAGGTAGTGTGTCGTGTTTGAAAGCTTTGACACAGTAACCATTGCGCAGAAATGTCAAACTTCATTGCTAGATATGAAAAACTGAGCCGTTGTGCATATTATACTGATTTGTCTGACTGCGGCGGCAGCATGTTTGGGGTAACGACGCTATGGTACATAATTTAATAACAGCACATATTGTGCAAATAATGAGTTCTGCAGTGCACTATGTCCTGGATATATCATTGTCGTGTTAGATGGCTTTTACGAAAATTTAGGGGCACAGCACCAATTGGACTTTCTTCGTGCGAGTAAAGGTTATGTACTTTGTCCAATTGGAATGTAACGTTAGGCTACCTGGGTTACGCTGCGGTGCCCCTTTTCAAAGCTTTGACACAGTAACCATTGCGCAGAAATGTCAAACGTCATTGCTAGATATGAAAAACTGAGCCGTTGTGCATATTGTATTCATTTGTCTGACTGTGGCGGCAGTATATCTAGTGTAACGACGCAATCATAGATAATGTAATAATAGCACATATTGTACAAATAACGAGTTCTGCAGTGCAATATGTCTTGGACATATCAATGTCGTGTTGGATGGCTTTTCCGAAATTCATGGGCACAGCACCAATTGGACTTACTTCGTGCGAGTAAAGGTGATGTACTTTGTCCATTTGGAATGTAACGTTAGGCTAGCTGGGTTACGCTGCGGTGCCCATTTTGTTCATGTGTATTTTGTTACATATGATATAGCTCTCAACAAGACATTTTCTGGTGCTTTCCGTGAGTGATACTGCAATAAGATAGAAATGCCAAGCCATTTGCATCAATCCTATTATATCCAACTCTGAACAACTCGTGACAAAACTGGGGGTTGGAAGCGAATTTTCTTCTATAGCCGTAGGCGAAAAGATGCTGCATTTTCCTGAGTCTTCTATTTACAAAGTGGCATGGGTTCAATTTCAAGTCGTCCCGAAGGCCTTATGCCTTGCCATCGCCGCAAATCCCTAACCCATGGCTTCAATCTACATGCATGCAGTATGTTTCAATGAGTGCAGCTGAACGCAGGTTGTCGCTTATCGGAGGCCGTGCAGGAGTCAGGAAACGCCATCCCACACCGTGACGAAAGGCCAGGGGTCCTGTAGAGCCCGCCTTTGATAGGAAATGTCGGCCAGGAAATACGGGGTAATACATCCCCAGTGTCGCAATGTCTAAATTTGGTTACTTCGTGACAAGCTATTTCCAGGCAACTGCAACAAGCGGGCTCAAAGCATTTTACTTCCAAGGTTGGAAGTTCCATGGGCATAAATATTATGTAGTTCTAAAATTCAATCAAAAGCTGAGAAACTTTACCAACATTCGGCAACAACAGCGATGTAAAACCCGGCGCAACATTCTTTTCAAAGATAGGAAGACTCAAAACTTCCACAGAAAGACTCTAACTTTAGTAGGAAGCTACCGTCTCCTTCTACAACAAATTACTTTATTGTTTACGGATTGTATTGAAGGAAATATAAAGGAATGCACATGTGTTTCCTTTTTGACTGCAGACCTTGATACAACCTGCAATCTAGATCTTTGGGTCATCGTGCGAAACGATCCTCAACTAGAAAGGCCGACATTTGCTTGAGAGCAAATACAGCATATTTCAGCCATCTCCCTCCCCATGCAACAATAGACTATTTCAAAATCACCCATTTGAAAAATCACTTTTACTAATGGCAGTTTAACCCAAAAATGAATCTTACAAAATTCCCCCGTTCAACTTCAAGAATGGACTCCAGTGCACCCTATGTGAATTTGCACAATAGACCAGTCCAGAAATACTCCCACTGAAACCTTGGCCTTTTGAATAAGAAACCAAATCCAAAATTGAATTCAGCAAAAAAGGTCCCAGTGCATGAAAAGGTATAATAGACCAGTCTAAAAACACTTCCACTAAAAATTGAATTTTGAATCATCACCACCCGTCCAAACTGAATTTGAAAAAATCCCCCTTCCGTGTGCAAAAAATGGATTCTTCCATGTAAAGTAGAGCAGTCCAAAAATACATCCGCTAAAATAGGACTTTGACATAATCACTGAAGTCCCAAAAATGGATTTAAAAAAAAGCCAATAGATTTTTAAAAAATCCCCCCTCCATGCAAGAATGGACTCTTCCAGCACACCCATTTAAAATTGCAAATTAGACCAGTCCAAAATAACCCTGCTGAAAGACTTTGACAAACTAGAAGTCACCAAAGTCCAAAATATGAATTTAAAAAAATCCCCCCTCCGTGCGAGAATAGACTCTTCCAGCACACCTTCTGTAAAACTGCAAAATAGACCTGTCCAAAAATACACCCACTGAAAGACTTCACCAGTCCGAGGATGAATTTTAAAAAAAATGAACCCCTCCGTGTAAGAATGGACTCTTCCAGATAACACCGGACTCGCTGATTGGCTGTCACCCTCCCCCCCCCCCCTCTTTAGGATATAGATTCAGGCTAAGTGATTGGTTACCTATCTAATTAGATTAAATAGACATATATGCCAGAAGGTGCAATCTGCAGCTGGGGTCAACGACCTTAAGGTCATTGACCCCTGTGGCTATTGGAAAAAAAATCCCCAAATCTATCATTTTGACGTAGTCTATGACAAAAATTATACATGTGTCATTTGAATGAATATCTGGTGCACCATTTTACCAAAATTTAGGTCATTTGGTTTTAAAACCAGAGCACAAGAGCCAAAAGTGTACTTTTTGGTCATAAAATGGCCAAATAATCGTAAAATTAAGCATTTTGTTGTACTGTATGCCTCAACTGTTAAATGATCCATGTGCGCATATGTCTAGGGCACTCCTATACTAAATTTCAGGTCATCCGGTTCTAAAAGCAAGGTACAGGAGCCAAAAGTGTCCTTTTTTGGTCAAAAAATGACCAAAAAATCGCAAAAATAAGCATTTCGTTATACTGTACACCAAAAGTGGTATTGAATTTGTATGGGGGAATTATCAAAGCACATCTGTGACAAATTTCAGCTCATTCGGTTATAATACCAGGGTACAGGGGGCCCAAATATACAGTTTTGGTCTTAAGATGACCAAAAAACCTTAATAAAATCATTTTAAAGGTAGATATGAAAAAAATGAAAAAAACGTCTGGGGATATTGACCCACTCTACCCTTGTGTCAAATTTCAAGTCAATCGGTTCAGGAACAACGGAGATACCGTGTTCCGAAGATTTGACAGGAGAAAGAAAGAAAGAAGAAAGAAAGAAACATTACGAATACAATATATTTCACCATACCTATGGTATGGCTGAAATATAATTAACCACGAAGCTGAAAAAGAGGCACTACAATATGGCACACCAGACAAGCTTACCTGTACTTCGCTGAGGTGCGTCTTGTTGCTGTGGAGTCTGTTATCAAGCCCGTAGTCGACAGACAATGCAATCAGGAGCCCTCTCCCCAGTCTGAGTGCTGTACAGGTGGGTTGCTCCGTAGGGAACAGGTACCAACGATTACTACTCAAGTAATCTTCAGAGGTGTCAACGATGAGCATCACCTTATGGATTGTCTGGAGTTCAACATAACACAAAGTGCACAACAAAGAGAAAATTGTCTTAAACTATGCGATGACAAAGATATATGACTCTGGCTTATATCGTCTTATTATATACCATAAGAATAGAGACGTATGACAAAATTAGTTCACCGTCGCCCAGACAGTTAGCGCTGTGAATACTGGATCGGAGTTTTAAATACCAACGAATGCATCACCCTTTTGCTGGGAAGTTATTGTCAATCCGTGTTGGGCAAGCGGGGAAAGTGCACCGACAGCGGAATCCATCTGCCGCTTTATTTGCCGCACCTTTAAGTAGGCATAGGCGCACTTTTCAACAAATGCGTTTACAGCCATCTGACATATGTGCATTAAGCTGTCTAAAGTGGAATAACTGGGGGAGTGACAGTGGGCCTTAAGTGCTCTGGATGCAATTCCACCGACATAAAACCTACAGGGATAAAATCGACATCTGTTGGGTACGAATAGTTAGCAAAGCTGTTTTCTTGTGTCTAGCTAGAGTATAGTTTGTTATTCAATTTCTTTTTGATAGCTTGAATGATATTTGTATAGTTGATAAAAAGTCACTCTTTCTACAATATACAAAGAAGAAACCTTTTTTAGAACAGATACAGTGCTTGAGACCTGCATACATTAACGGACCGTTTACACTAATAGTACGCAAATTGCTATATATACAGAGCAAAAATCCGTCATTGTATTGAAAGCTTTGTACCTTAAGCCTTACCATCTATTTGATACAGCATTAGTAGCTCACTGCAAAGTAGTCTACCTCACACGGTCATTCATTACTGGTGTCAAAAGGGTTTGCAAACTAAATAAGCCAAGCCTGAAATGATCGCATGGGAATAAATGATGGGTGTACATATTGACCTCGTTGAAAAACGAAGCTAAACATCTTAGTTGACCTTGTCATCTCTGTGATTAAATTAGAATTGTATATTACAAAGGACAAAATAGTTTGATATTAGATATGTTGAAGTATGAACTGTGAATGTCATAGCAAAATTGAATTATGATTACGTAGCTGGTGTTCATTTGACAGCAGCATCTCTACACAATTACAGGTTATAAATTTTAAGTTGACAATAGAGTTCACCTAAATAACCCTACCTAATGTAAATGCCAACGCTGTTTTATAATATTTCTAATAGATTACATATATTTTGTCACCCGTGCCCAAATAAATCTTAAAAATACGTCCGATACAGTTAACTTAAAGTCCATGCTCAAATACAAAATATTTTATGTATAACCAGGAAGATATTTATGAAAGGTATTTATAGTCTGGGCTTTGACTTTTGTAATCTATTAGTATTTTTCTCTCTAAAAAGTTAATGTCAGACTCCTAGTCATTGATTAAAAACAAGTGTTAAGATTCTCTTTTTAAACGGACAGCCAATCAGTCTATAAAAGGATCTTGGCAGACGTAAAACACACAGGGGGTTTTGCAACGGGCGTTGACCTCGCCTAGAGAGACAGGTAGCAATTAACCTTTGCTGACTTTGAAAATAGTCATGAACTAGGTAATGCCTGTGCCTGCGAGAACTACTATGTCAAAATAAAAATAAAAAGTACATATATAAAGTGCGCAATCTATTTACGTTTCATCCCTGTGGCACTGCATTACATGGTCTACAAGTATTATATATATGATGGGCTGCTAGTGTGTAATTGGAACCTGTAAATAACATGGCGATAGAATACATTATTGTCTCCATACACAATACCTGTACATACAATTGTGAGAATAGCTGTGTTCATCAACACCAACATTGAAGAGAAGCTGATGAAATTTAGGCTTCAAAGCAACTCGATTCACAGTTGACAAGTTTCTGAAATGATTGAATCCAGTCAATGAAGAAAGATTGCTGGTGCTATCTTTAAATATCTGACTGTGTACAAAAATTATCCAGTTCTTCCAGTAACGGTGAAGCTTTTTTTTACCACGGTGAAGATATATACAGCATGGCTTGGCTCTAAGTCTGATAACATATTTCCGTTGGCTCACACCTTACACTCATCAGACCTGTGAAGCTGCTGTTGCAGCCTGATCATGGCGATAAGCGAGGAGGAAGATTGCTGCGTGAAGAGGACATCAAAGTGCCTCATTTGTCAGACACACGCGCCAGCCAGTTATCACTCTCGCCATGCCTACCAATTTCGCGACAGTATCTGCAAATCTGCCGCCGCCTCATGCTTGTACAAACTATTTTCATCCTCAGTCTGGTAATCACAGCCGCAGTGCCTGAACAATTCGCCCTGACATCATTCATCGATGTAAGTAAATGCACCAGAGCGCCACCCTTGGCAATCGTTATACGGGGAAATTGGGATGTGGGAATGAACGCCTATTGGCTTTGAGGGCGGGGAATGGATTGTAGCGATAAGAAACGAATTAATTTGGTGCCCTTGTCATGTCCCTCAGTGCGCTAGCCATAGCGACAACAATAAGGCACGGAAATCCGTGGGTGAAGACATGGCTGCACGTAGCATATAGCGTATTTTCCACTGCACCTTCTGATAGTAAACTGATATTCAGATACAATACGTATTTCATCGGCGGCGTCAAATGACATAGTGGCCCGGCTATCGGACACAGGATTTGGAGATTGAATCTTGACACGGGTTTGATTCCTGACATGCCTTGTTAGACGTTGTGTCTAATGGGGGAAAGGTATTTTACACAACTTTCCTCACTCCATCGATATCCAGTGGTAAAACTGAGTATCTGACTTGTTGGGGGGGGGGGGATTAAAAGGTGGCACAAAGATAGGATGGGCTTTGCCTCCCCATACCCGGCCCAGACACAGTGGATAGAACCTCAGACACAACGCGGCTACATTTTCCTACATACCATTTGGTGTTTTTTTGTACGATAGTAGGACTCTAAGCTGTTCCTAACACTGGCTTTTACAGACTCTGAGGTTTTCGATCAACGAAACCGTGCCAAATTTTCCAGCTTCCTAGAATATTCCATAACTTGGTCGGGAAGATTTCTCCCCAAAAATGATTGAAATCTAGTGCCTTTATCCTCTGAGACTAGTTCATCTTATCTACCGACTGCAGAGGCATATGGCAACTCTAATTTTCTGTTTAAATGCATTGGGAGAATCTGGCCATCTTCTGTACATCAAGGACGCGGTGAGTGTGTAGTAATCCCCTGGGCCATGGGGTCTTACAGTTCACAAGATGGGGATGAACTGTTAATGCACAGTAATGGAATTGGACTGCGTGTGATCTCTTGTCGAGCCAACAGCTCTCCTGAATTATCATGGCTAAATACGTTCACAACATGGATTATCGAGGGCATTTGCTGTAAATCACTTTTAAAGCAATGCTGGGGCACGAATGTTCTACCAAATAAATTTGAAACCGACGTGTTTTGGGGTGTTTTCATACTTCTTGAAACACATTATTGCACGCCCCACTGCCGGCATAGAAAGACGTGGTTCTGCAAATATCAGGTAATAGTCTACATCTATCTAAACTATATATTCGCTTAAATCGTTTTAATGAGCACGAAAAAGTTGGCAGAAAACATGTTGTTATTTTATATAGATGATGAGTAACAGCGGGCCTTGTCTACAATACAAGTAGGGTTTCATATCAGCAGACGATTTCTTGAATATAAACATCGATCTTGTCGACAGGAAAGAACCTGTTACACTTCAACTGGCGCCAAGAAAATAAGTTACAAGGAGTGATGAAGCGTGGGAGGTTGTTTTTCATTAACTCTTGCTGCATTCTCTGTATGGCACGTCTTCTGTGTAGCGCTTGGTTAGCGTGAAGTAGAATTGAATCGTGACATAAACTACAGCTTAAAATGGCAAAGCTGCAAATACATGTTATTTTATTATACCAAAAACTCTAGCGCACAAAATTTTATTAGTTTTGTCAAAATGCAGATGTGACTACATTTTACGAACAATAAAACAATACCTCTACGTTTTAGAACAGGTAATGTGAAGTTAGTCAATATATGAATACACATAAGCAGTGACTATCCTGGTTTCTTTTGTAATTTATGTTTTTTTCTTTAACTTAAAGTTTTGGCAATACACATAACTTTGCTGAAGGTAGCTGTAAGTAAATGTATGCACTTCAAACCCCATAAGACATTGCAGGAAGTTGCATTATCTTTTAATAGCAGATGGATCTTAGAGAAGCATTACATTAGATCTAGATTACGACTTAATTACATTATCATATGTATTACTTTGAGATGAGATGAAGAAATAAGTGTAAATACCTTTGTTACTACATATGATATCGACAGACACACATGTCGTGTCGTCATGCTCGTGAAGAAAATAAAGAGCTCTAACAGATATAGCAGCATTCTATGAAAATTGCGATTCACTGCAATAAGCTCCTTTAATCCCCGTCTAATACCCTTGCGAGGCCTAAAATACTTTTTGAGAAGTTGGATCAAAAATGACTTATGAGTCAAAGACAGACGCCTTTTGTTTCTTGCCATAACAATGATACATTCACTACAGCTTAATCATATATATCGGTAGGCATTTCACGTTTGGAATATGTTTCATAAAACCAATCCATAGAAAATTCTTAGTTTTGTTCTTGAACCTCTTCTATTCTTTAAAGAGCACAAAGTTTAACGCACGATGAATATGCAATCAGCTTCGACATTTAGTTACTGATTGCACATGCGTCACAGCGCAGACTAACTTGGGAAGTCGTTTTCACTCTAGGGTAATTTAGCGTTCTGAATGATTCATTTTGAAATGTCACAGTCATAGAGTTCCACACAAGCCTGCAAATGTGTCAGTCCCACCGTGCGTTATTAATGATTTGCTTCGTTATTGCAAAAACAGTTGGGAGTTTAATTGATTGGTGACATTCTTCGCCTTATTGAAACTTTAACTCTCAATGGGTGACTGATTCCTGTATTAGTCATGCACGGGGGTGGGTGGGTATGATGTTTAAAGAGCTGTAGAAGATAGTTTTTTGGCGTCTATGTGGTTCAAAACATCATAACATAAAATCCATTTCAACAAAATTTTGACTTCTTGAGCGAAAGAAGGGTAGATAGATATAGATACATATTGTGAACTGAAAGAGACCATGCCATTGTTCTCTTTTGGACAAGTTTGCCATTGATGACTATTCGTCAATAGGGGCTGCGATTCTTTTTAGCAGTATGCATGCCATGTGAGCGACAACGGCTGGAATTTGGACTCCAAAGTTTACGTCCAAGGGCAAGACCATTAATTATTAGCTGCTATTACCTGCTAAGCTGAGGTTGGAGGTACCGGCATAGACAAAAATCCTAAGGTAACAAGGATTGCAGCTATATAATGACGAGCGGAAGCAAAAACATACACAGACAATTGCTCTGACTTAAGGCCCCCTCTCACTTGACGTGCGGCACGCTTGCGGCATTGCTGCGTTCGGAAGATGCTCCACGAATTTCAGAGATAACGAACGAATTTTCTTACTTGATGTATCTTTTGT
>NC_049987.1:10975639-11010583 GCF_000003815.2 Branchiostoma floridae | reverse complement strand
GCACGTCAAGTGAGAGGGGGCCTTTACGTTAATGTGATTTCAAAATTGCTAGAGGCATCAAAGCAGATTACATTACGCGTTTGGTAATATTGATAATAAAGAAATTGCTTGCACCATAAACTGTGTCATGTACCGCAACTATAACCACTGCATTTAACGAGTTTACACTTAAATTGTACGCATAGAAATCACATATGGTCCCAAGCAATAACCTCCTTGGTCCCAAGGGAGACATTACATGCACGATTTCCCATTTAAGTGACGGAAGTATTTTACCGCCAGAAGGAAATGCAATATGGCCTTTATGACCGATGCTTACAGAGTTGAACTAGAGGGTATGTACGACACATATTTTATCACGATGTATCCAATTAAGTGCTCTTAATTGAAAATGCCGCATCGCTGGGTGGTAAACGAAGCTGTTACTAAGCGTGAAGACTAAAGCAAATCACTTATAAATGAAGACAACAACAAGCATCTCTTCTGTCATGTCTCTCTTTTCTTAAGAGTGTACGTTTCTTTCCTGTCTTTGCACGTTTTCAACATAACATTAACATTGCCACAATAAAGTTATACAAGAAATCATTCTTATAGGGATGACAGCAGTATACTTTATCTATTCTACGCACGACTCAAAAGAGGTTTTATTATCTTCTTTATTAATGATGCGTTCCTGTCATAGATTACATGTTCGTGGCGACAGCAGTGTGTATCATTGTGTCTACTGTGTCTGTCAGGCCAATAGATCATGACCCTGTGCATTATAAAACTAAAGATGACCTTCACTTCTGGGACTACCTCAACCCTGAGAGAACTTTTCTCATTAAAAAGTTCTTGTATATACTATGCTAGCCTGCTCTTTCGGTGGCAATGTCATTGGTGTATTAGGGCCGACTTTAGAGTGATGAAGAAGGCATATGGTGCTACAGGGAGTTGTATCTTTAGCTGTAATGAAACTGCGCAAGTTAAATGTTAATAGAATCACATCCTCCCGGGGAAGAATAAAATGTTATTCAGAGGACAATGACTTGAGGGCACTTGAGTTCAATAATGATAATGTACGGCGACGTTGATGTACGGATGTAGCCATTAAGTAAATGGTATATTTTTATATTTGCAGGTCTTCCGCTACCCCTTTCCAATCTGTGTTCAAGATAGATAGTGTTGGTTGGAAACACAGCACTACCTTTCTCATATTTCATTGACTGTTGTGATGTTGCTGTACACCTGCCTGACTCTGATGCAAGATGACATGGACTTAAATTTTCATCAATTCGGTGTCAGATCGAGAATTTCATTTCCCTTGCTGGGGGTCCACAAAAAAAGGCTTAGGTCGGCAGGTTTTGGTTTAGTTGGCCGTATAGTCGAAGATAAGACATTATTTACCTAGGCCTTACAGAAGGACGATAGAAGACTACCCTATAATCATTTAGTGCCAGGACAAAGCCCTGAGTGTGACATAAACCATTGCCGCCACCTCCCTGATTCCATCCCTCGTTATCGGTACCCTTGAGCTAAGCCCTACCGTCGGCGATCCAACAGTTCAAAACAACATGTCGGCACATAACACCCCATCCATCAGCTTAACTTAGAGCCCTGTGGAGACGGCAGAATCAATATGGACAACATGGGAATTAAACAATCTGCCGTAAAAGCAGCCCGGACAAGGCGAGAATTGCACATTATCATGGAGGACTGGCTCAAATTACTTCCATATCACCATGACATTGATTTTCCACGAAATTTAATCCAGCTGTGATGATTAAAGTCTATCCATTATTCACGAGAAGACGCTCCCGCTGACTTCTAACGTGGTTTTGTGGCTTTTTGGCCAAGCTTGCGGAGCCTCTTGGTAATTCTGCTGCAGTTGCTCATCGTTCCAACACTCATTTGGCTCCGCTGTAATCTTGGAAAACTCAATAACGGAGCGTCTCCTGTGAGTTACGACTGTCACTGTTGTGATTGCTTCGAAAGAATGGGAATCTAATAACGTAAAGTTGCTGAACCCATATTTCAGTTTGAAAATGACAGCTCCAACTCCATATAACCGGGTTCCATCATCTTACGGGCTGTGTCTGGGGAAATGACAGAAAGGATAAGCCAGGATGGGGTCATTACAGGTCAAGTCTGATTAAATCCGAACCACCCGGTTACTTGACGGGATTGGTCTTTCTGCCATATCGTTCCACAGATTACATCTGTACCCTTGAAGATGCTCCCTAAGCAAAATTATCAATAAATCTCTCATTTCCCTGTGTCTGTACCAATTCTCACCTATCGGTAGCTTCGCACATTAGAAAAGGTCACAAAACTAATGTTTATATATATGCGGAGCCTTGAAAATATGATTTGAATTCCCTGTGTTCAATACGTTACTCCGCCAATGGCAGGCGAAGATCAATTGTTGAGTGCCCTCTAAGCAAAGGACCATCAAATATAGCACACATTATAACGGTCATTAAAGAAGCGTTACTGTGTCTAAAGGTATAAGTTTTTCGACGTTTTTATACATTTGAACTTCAATACAAATGACAACTGGTGAATTTTCCATTAGTCTTCAGCGTGTCTAAAATACCTCCCCTGTGTCTTGCGGTCAAGTTTGATAAGAACTTGGGAAGCAATACATGAGACTGAGTTCCAAGAGACACGGGGCTAGTTTCAAGGGACACGAGAAGATACGTCGTGAATATTAATTCAATATTGAGTCTTCTGCACATACAAGGGGATGGATTTCAGACACTGTTCATCACACCAGTTTGATTTAGCAATCGTTCATCTTATGTAATATCATACCGATAATGTAATAGTTATTCATACCCCAACACATAAGCCGTTTTACCTCCAAAATTTCACAAAATATAAAGGTTATGCTTCTAAATCAAAATCCTCGTGCCCCACAATAAAAGCACTTATGTTCAAAAGTCAAGACGCTCATTCATATGTAATGTAAACCATTAGACATTGTAAATAAAGGGAATTTTATCATCTCTCATTTCACAGGACCTTTATCTTCTATGGAACGTGATATGCAATGCAGTTTATCATCTCCCTTTTGAAGTTGAGATCCTGTCACAGATATGTATTTCACACAGGGACATATCTGCCAACCCGCTATCTTGAGTATACAGGAAATATGAAACTGATAGGTCTTGTATCTACCATAAAACTGTCAATGGTTATAACACCCTTCACAATGTGATATTAGATCTAGTAGGTTTTCATGACTCTTATCCATATCATCTGATATCATGGACTTGCATATTAGATAAATCAAAGTACGGGCTGTAAGGGCAATGGCATTTACTGGCCATACCTTCAAATAATTTTGTACTCGTATATCTGGTGTATGTAGACCTTATATATCAATGTATTGGAAGTAGTAAAAACAACCAAACAATGAGTTATATCGAATGAGATGCTGTGGTTAAACATTTAGTTCAGCGTCGTGGAAATCGATGGAAAACGTATCAGTTTTTCATCATTTCCCCATCAGCGCAATGTCCGAACATATCGATCATTGTCACTACCTTTTGACGTACCGGTCAAGTGTTGGATAAAACATGATACATTGTAATTCACAAACTAGACCTATCCGCTATTGTGTCTTGACATATTGATTTCTAGAATCAGATATATGACTCTTATGAAATTGGAATGACAAAGTTCCCCATCATGAATACCCGCCGGTAGACTGTCTTTGAATATGATCTTCACGAAAGCTGATCATATCTATTTCAAAGTGGACGACTCGACTCTCAATTGGTATCAGGTCTTCACATTGAAATGGTTGTCAACGTCACTCTCATTTCAGTTTACTGTTTAGTTTTCATCGATAGCATCACAAATAGCGCATGCGTAAACTGCTTTAGGGACCACGTAGGACTCTCTAATCATGTGTTTATGATCTTGATACCAGACACGGCATCAAAGTACATCTAGTGGAGGTGCTCATCCTGCCATTAACATTTGATTGCCAGAAAGGCGAAGTTGAGAAAAGTTCAGTAATGTCCAAATCTTCGTAGATTAAAGACGTAAAAGAAGCAAAGAACGTTAATAAACTACCCATAAAGATAACGGTACTATCATGGATTGCATCATGGTGGAACGTCGTAAGGAGCTTCAATCCTCAGGCAATATACTATTGGTAGCGTGCTCGTTGATTGTTTCTGGTGAGCTCGTTTCACTGGTTTCCCTTAATAAGCGTCCATACTAATTTTTCAAAAACCTTCAAGGACATACATTATGTTGAACAATGGTCAGCGTTCCCTTTCGTCCTCTGCTACTGAAATATTAATGTCCAGTACTAGTGATTGATGTTCCAGCAGGCGAAGGCCAATGCCAATGTGTTACGAATACAAATTGTTAAAGGCAAAAGCTCAAATAGACCTAGCTTAAGAATGAAATGTTTACGTTGAGAAGTTGAGTTAGGTGAATATGAAACAAAAAACTTCAGTTATTCTCCGTAAAAATCATTGCAATTGCCTACATAATAGAGACTATGTCACCGTCAGACGTTATTGTATTTTCATATCATTATCGCCATCGTCTTAGCTAACATCATCACCAATGTGTAAACCTTGATTCATAATTATCAGCAAGAGCCTATAAAATACAATACTTATGATTTACCGCTTCTGTTGACATCATAAATAAGTTAAAAGTCATTCCCCTCCCCCAAATTGTCTATCACCATGTGCATCAGCTTGTTGAAAAATGATGAAGGTGCAAGATGCAGGGAGACCCAGTACATTATGCACCAGAGAAATATAAATTTAGGCCGGACGTGACGGCCGATATATTTTGTTTTGGCCCAATGTTATAGGGGCTAAGCATTAAACCAATCAGCGTTCAGAGATTAGAACGCTGAATCATTCTTGGCAGAGATAGAAGAAGGACAGTTTGAAATCTCCCGAGCTCCCCGTCCGAAGTGGGAAGTTAATCGCTTGTTTTTGGAGTTAAAGCACCAAAAACTACAAACACTTGGTCATATGGTGCATGGTAACAATTGCGATAGCAAGAGTAGTAAACATTCTTAAGTTACATTCCAAGTTTTCCTACGGATACAAAAATCACAACGAACACCCGGACAGTGAAGCAGTTTAGCATTACAATGTACTCCAATATGTAATTTTTAATGTAAGAAGACAAGAAAATGGAGTGGAGAAATTGGTGTTCGACAACATCCTCTGCCATCGTTATATGGTAAAACATTTCAAAGTTACTCTTGCCGAGACTAGACCCCTGGTCAGGGTTGATTTGGCACCGCTTCCATCTAGTAGGACAGTAAAACCTATAAAATCCACAGTGGAGTGCAAACGGCACGGCTTACCTCTCTACTGAGAGTTCACCTCCAAGGTCAGAATGTAAACCAGTGCATTAGAGGAGAGAATATAAACACAGAAGTACAGGGAAGAGGTTAATAAGACTGACCTCAACAGAGACATGCATTGTCTAACAAGTCATCATTGATACATGTACAATCTATACACACGTTATATTCGGGTTTGAAGTTACTGTAGCTTTTTAGTTGAGCACGACGTATGGAGAACTTGACATTTGATAATTGATACAATCATGGGAGGTCTCAATTGCAATTCTAAGTTGAAATGACCTATTTTTGGCGCAAAATGTACACATTCTTGGGATGTCTTTTCTCAGTAGCTGATTTTCAAAGTGTGAGACGTCGTAAAGGGTTTTATTCGCAGCAATATGAAGCTTTACACTTTACCGTTATGATAAGAAAATGGTGTTATGCCCTTTGTTTAGTACAATCACAAGAACATTCGCAGCAAAAGAACTATCATTATAGCTATCGCTATGCAATAGACGTGCCCATCGAGACTCATTCATAGCTTTTATGCTTTCTTGCTCGGTAATTTGGCAGATTTACGTGTGGAATGGAGTATACTGGCCCACTCGTAATACCCTTAACTTTGTAAAAGCATAGTAAGTGCCCACCTTACGTTTTGTACCCAGGCCAAAAACAACTGACACCAGGCCTAGGGCTGTTGAAACTTTCACAGTGCACTTAAGGAAACTTTGCCAAACTTCTAATCACATTCTCTAACAATTGGTGGAAATAGGCAAAGCGAGAAAGGCGCACATTTATAAGAACAGAGTAAATCCTTATTTATGACGGTGTCATGTTCAGAGGATGTATACTGCCAAGTCAGCCGGTGCGTAATGGAATTGCCAACAACTTTAAGGCTTTGCGTTCCTTTATTGGGCCCTGTGGATTTGCTGATGCCTTTAAACCATGACACGATGTAACCGTGCAAGAGGATGTAGGCGGCAGGCGGGGATTACAGCAACATGTAATAAAACGCATCGTAATCCTCTTCTTTTTGCAAAGAGTATCTTTATTACGCCCTTCAGACAAACACCGCATGATTCCAGACCTCGGTAAGCCTACGAAAGCAGTATGGTAACTATTCCTTGGTTGTGATTTTAAAAGGATTGCGATGAAAGATGCCCTATAGCCTCCATTGCTTTCACATTAACTACGTGCTTCGTTGTACTCCTGGCAACTATGGCATAATTACTACTTTACCTCTCTTTGTAAACCCGTTATGCTCGTGAAGATATATCTTTGAAAATGAAAGTAGTTTACACTATAATTCCAGGAGACGCAAAAATGATTTCTCGAATAACAATTCAGGCAGTTATGATTCCTTCAAGTGCTTTTCTTTTTCTGTAAAAGCAAGAGATTTAGCTCCCTTATTCCATAATTTATTGCACCCAGGAAAATCTTTATCGACGGCATATGTCAGCCTAAGGGAAAGGGAGCAATGGGGACCATTACTTAACGGCAGTGGAGAATGAGTTGAAAATTATGGCACTTGAACGAGACTCCCAAGCATGATATAAATGTTTATTTGCAAAATCATGCCCAAGGGCTAATTGTATGTAGTCTCAAGAACTAAGAGAAGTAGATAGGGTGATACATAAGACTAGTGTCTAATCAACTACATGATACTATGAATACTATTGTCGAGTTTGACTTCTTTTTTGAAGGCAGTGGTCAATGAACTGTCCCCGTTCTGTATGATGGTGGTATTCTGTGCTTTTAGTAGAAATATAGTCTTTTGGTGATCACTTAGGTGGTGAAAGCTTGGTAAAATAGTGACAACTATTTAAAACAATGTTTTTCTTCCATTTTCATAGTGAGTACACTGACTGATAAAATGTGTTTCATTTTCCACTGCATTCATTGAGCAATATGTACACAATCTCTCGTGGACAGGGAGCTGTTTATAGCGGCCCCTTTCTATCTCTAACGGATGTGCGCTTGTTCTTATCTTACATAAGGATGATCTTTCATTAAACTCACTATGATATAGATAATTTTCCATATATGTAAGAGAGATCAAATCACGTTGTGTTTTATTTGAGTATTTTAGATGGCCTTATTGAGCAATAACTCAATAAGGCAATATTGAGCAATAAGGCCATCACTTATGAGCAATAAGGCCATCCCTAAAAGTATAAGAAGAAGAAAAGAAAGTCCGTATGTTACTTGATATCGATTATTGGAAGACAAATTGCTGACGATAGTTGAGCGGATAGGGCCTCAATGTGGAAACAGTTCAGAACGATTTACACAAACCTGGAGATTGCTGATAGCACTGGTCCATTGTTGTATATCTTGTCACTCGGAAATGTAAATATTGATCTTTGCCTTTCGCAAAAGAGTCCGGATCGTCTCGGAGGCGTCCTCGGTGATTGCGGAGTGACCCTACCGGGTCAGACCGCACGCCAGGGACCCACTCCGCGGTAACTCACCTCCAATCCTACTTTAAAGTCGATGCAATCACTCGGTGTCGTTCTTTAATCCACCTCGAACTTGCACTTGGATCAATTATCAAGGGAGAGGTTTATAAGAGGATCACTAACCTTTCCTACTTCAAACGAAGAGTCAGCGGGTTAGGATCGCGAGTTTGGCACGAGTTTCTTGCTATGTGGGGCAAACTTTCGTTGTAGAATTTGATATAGTAAAGGTTTTGCAACCTTCATGCACATGTAGTGAACGCTTGTGAAATTTGAAATGCTTACTATGATATATTTTCCTTCTTAGACCTGATTTATACAGACAAATTACTTACAACACATAGTTATTTTACACCAATTTACGTTTGACATCTAAGGCTACCTTTAGTAATTACGAGAAGTGGGAAATCGGTAAGTGAACCATTAATCGACCCGGGCAGACGCATGAAGTATGGGTAGAAGAACACGGACTAGACTTCTCAAATGAAGACAAAAGGGACAGTTCACCAGATACTTCACTAAGAATCTCACCTTCCTGTTAGCAGACTATTTGATGATGATATTTGACTTACCTTCTGTGCTGGTAAGTCCAGCTGCTTGCAGCATAACAAGTCAAACACCACAGTGCAGCTAGCAAGGTTTGTCCGCACGCTGCGTAGGGGATTGTACAAAAACACGTATGCATTCATATCAATGAGACAGGTGTTTGCTCTATTACACGTGCCTGAGGTGAGTAAATTATATGTGTTGAAAACTATTGACTGCGTTGCATCCATTGATTACATTGAATCGACGTGTTTTATTGTATGTTAGATGCATTGATGTGCAGACACAAGTCAGGCTAATGCTGCGAGTCAAGATCTTTGCTCTGTTGCGGTTTGCCCTTCTGTGATGTGTAACGATTTATCGTCAGCAAAGCAGATTAGTGCATTGCAAACTAAACCCGCTAGATGGCGCTTTCTGTGTTCTTTTGATCTTTCGCCTTGGTTTGACCATGGGCCCCTTTGCCACCCAGAGGCACAGAGGAACGCGATACTTCCTATGGAAAACTCAACTCATGTACGTTCCTTCCGATGAAATATCAAAAGGTCCATTAAATGCCATTTCAAAATATCCCAATATCCTATTATAAAATATGAACATCTTATATATGGTTGTAAAATGATGATGACTCAACTTTTATGCTAGGACCTTCGGGATAATTCCTTTGGTAGATTTCCCGAAAAAAAGATCCAAGTACTTTTAGACTGCTACAACCACAAGCGGTCGCACTATTTCATCTGCCATTATGTAGAAGGCCTTTCGTCTGGGCTTAGCGACCCCAACTGACCCCTGAACAAAAACGCCACAAGCAGAGCTCCACTGTGAAGGATACATCAAACACAGCCCCCAGGGAGAGGTCGTCACGACTGGCATTTACAGAGACCATTCTATCATCCACGGGAAACTAGTTTACATTCGGCACAGGATTTTATACCTAACGTTACAAAGTTAATGCAATGAGGTTGAAAATCTCCTTGGTTTATGTAACGTCAAATCTACAGCTATATGTTGTATAGGATATAGCAGGTTTGCGTGTTTCTCCATATCAATAATTGCCATATAGGAAATGTGAATAGAATTAGAATTGATGTTCCTTCATGCGATTTGCTGTAGTTATTCTCTGCATGTACGGAACGGACTGATCATGCTTCATTGCGATACGTTAAACTCATTTTATTGTTGTCACAAACTCGTATATTTCATTTGCAAAGGTAAAACAGCGACCAGATCACGGGATTTTTGTGGTTCACCTCTTGACAAAGTAACTTCAAAAAAGGCGGGTAACGGGCTTTATCAAGTTAGATCATGATACACATTAACTTTACAGTCGACACGAGGTCATATGCTATTACATTTACAGCTTGAAACTACTGAAGTAGTTGTAAAAGGAAGATGGCTCTCATTTTAGTTCGGCCTGATAGAAAAGAGGATATGTCGAAAACCTGTATTTGATATATGTATGGGGTGGTATTTTCAAGGAGGTTTTATCAAACCTCCTTGGTATTTTGTATGGTATATCATCTTCTACTAAATATTATCTTTCCAACTTTGCTAATAATGCTATGCTTCATAGGCCGTGCTTTGACATTGTAAAACACGTTTCTTCCATCAGTGCACGTAACTAAAACAACACTACATGAGATAAAGTAAGGCAGCCCTTTCCGCGGCCGTAAAGGATAACGTTACATTCTACACGTGGGCGGGTTGATCCACCCATGCACCCAACAAAGGAAGAAGCCCTCGCGGCCAACCTAAGGGGATACATTGCATAGTTTTATCACACTCAGAGCGTCCGCCTGTCCGACCATAAGAAAGGAGACGGAATCTTATATTTCTGTCTCTTTTCAGCGCGCACAACGTGATACTCTTTAAACCGTGTTTGCCCCGTTCCTTGATATGTCTATTTACACTACTACCCTATCACTAGTGTCAGACCTCCCTTGAGCGGCCTGGATCTTTCTATGGGCTGTTTGAGAGACCGTTTAACCTCCATGAAGAGACGGACGTTTGAAAGAGTGTCTCTGTTGGCCGTGTGCTATATTCCGGGACATTTAGATAATCAACGGCATGCATGCTTTACGAGCAGATATACTACACTCCAAGCAGAGGTTGGCTCCGGTTGTTGTTTTTATGGGTTTTTGTTTTTATCGGGCTTTCTATTCTGTGAGCATAGAATAGGAAAAAGGTGGAAATGGGTAATCTTAATGATTCTATCTTGTGCAGTAAAGAATTGGAAGCCCGATAAAAACGCCTAAAACACGTCAAAAACAACCGGAGCCGAACCTCTACTTGGAGAGTACAAATAAAGTGTTTCTGCTCGCCTTTTCTTTCATGCCTTTATTTGGGTCATCTTGATTATCTTCTATAATGATTGAACTAGCTGAAGAACACAGCTCAAGCTACGTCATACAAATGTATGCCATTAGAATATTGCCCCAGGAGACGATGTGCTTGTCGAGTGCGTGAAAGATGGCATTGTCATTGTGAAAACATTGATGAGTTTGTTAAATGGAAAAGGTTCCTTCTTTGTTTGGCTGCGCAGCTTGCGTTAAACAGCTTGTTTTTATAATAGCTATTCATTTAATACGATGAACAAAGAAATCACTGCTAGATAAACGCCGTAAAAGTGCTATAAAAGTGCAACTGGACCGAGCCGGACAGAACTCGGTTTAGTATAAAGTGCTATTTTTAGCCCTATTACTTCGAGCTAGGAAGCCATACCGGTAGCTACTAGTGAACTCCATTTAAAGCTGGTAATCCATTAGTGCAAGACAATGGACCACAATAAAACGTACACGGATGAACTGTAGTACATTAGAGATGATGAGATTCAATTCCTGCCGTTTTAGCTCTAGCTTTAATTCTGGTTATAAAAAAAAACCTTGTATTGTGCAACTGATGGCGACCCTGCAAACCGATATGTGACCTAAGAACAGAACCGGCCATGTGAATCTGTACCAGTACAAAACAGTTCCTGATATTACATTCTTCCCCACCATGCATCACCCTCCCCTCGCGACGCCCCGGCACAACACAATAGGCGGCAAATACCACCGCTGGCACAGGCCTGAAAATAGCTTCACAAGCATCTGCCAAGTGGGTATTCATTAGATACGGAAATGCAGATGAACTCCTCTGTACGACACCGTAACCATTGGTGACGGGGGGAAAGAAAAGGATGTATTTATTTATCTGGATAATACATGTGACTCTGTGGGGACTTAGAAGGGTGTGACTTTGTCCTCTGCATTCAGTAACACAGGATTTATTCGTAGTTGTCGGAATAAGGGACTTCATTTTGAACTGGGCGTGAGTCGAGACTGAAAACTTGTCTTGGAGCTAGCTTTACAAAGCGGAAAAAAGTAAGTGTAGGACCGGGTTGGTCAACAGATTAGCCGAATTTTTTTAGCTCGATTTTTACTGTACCGGCAACTTTCTATGTAGTCGTTGTCTCAAGAGGAACTGGAGACGGTTAACTGTTCAACTTGACAGGGTTGCAGACTGATAAAGGTAAGTTTCGATCACAAAATGTTGTCTTCTTCTGTTTGCCACCAAAGGAGTTGTGTAGTTTTGACGGGTAACGTAGTCAGTGTACCTCGATAGAGAGAAAGAAGAGGAAATTTTGACAGAGAACTATAAAATTTGTAAATGGAGAGTTCCGTTTTGATCAATCTTATCCCCGTCGGTCTCCCAGTGTCGAAATACGAAATAGGAATGCCTTTTGACGGCGCAAGAATGATAATCATTCTTTCTGGTACAACATTTTAAAGCATGCTACATATATATAAGATTGTTATACTAATGATGATCTACCGATGGAGGTCACTTGGTGATACATTTTCGTTCCTGTTTCCAATTTTACTTTTTTTAATCAAAATTCCATTCTAACTTCTTCCTCTCGCTACCAAGCCAATATAGAATCATTAATGGTAATGAAACAATAACAGAGCGTAATTTGTAAGACAGAATAGTCCAGACGCTGGCCCTAGCCCCACCCCCTCCCCACAAAGACCACATAACTAGGCCAGACTATCAAGGATGCCAAATAGTTTCCCTCCTTGGCAAACGATTTATCCGGAAAATGTGTCTCTTACTGGTTCTATCATTTACTCGCAATTTTCCTCTATCTCTTCATCGGTTTGACAGTCGGGTTGTTTGATCTAAACGAATATTTTTGACAAGGTTTGAAGTAAAAACTTGTAGATATTTCTTGATCTAAAGACGAGTCAGCTTTACAAAACTGTGATTTAGTTTAGTTGATAACAATGCCCTTTTATAAGGCGAAATTCGTGTTGTGAAACACCCTGGTGCGGTGCATATAGTTCTCGATTGTCCGTCGGCAAATGTGTGTCGTCACTCGTTGCCATAGCAACAGGTAGCATACACAATCTACTTACGGATGCAAGAAAAGAAAAACTCTCAAAAGTGCGTATTGAAATATAAGCAGAAAGACTTACTTTGAATTTAATGAATAGGTTCAAGATTCATTTAAAAGAAAACGATTTTACAAAGGTTGGACACAATCTCTATTAGTACGACTATGTATCGTTTAACAAAACCAAAATAAACCTGACAAAGTACATTTGGTACTTCGCTACTCTTAATAACAATAAACCCAGTCATTAAACTTAACCTACAAGTTAGGATGTCACAAAGGCGACGACAGGTTCTTTCAGGGGCGCATCCTGCTGTTTATTTGCACAGTGTGGACTCTGTTTGTTTGGATAGCATTTATCGCACCCGAGAACCAGTTGGTACTGGGGGTAGCGTGCCTCCGATTTTCAATCATTCCCCCATCGGAAACTCTTTGTTAGCCTGACATTCTTGCTATTTACTCTGGGGAGGAAGGCCGGCTAACATAAACAGCATAAATTGAATATTTGAATGTCTAGCTAAACATCCAGGTGAGCATACGATCCGCGGGCCTATTGTTCGCGCAGGTGTAGCGAGTTGTAGTGTCACATTGTGGCAACAGGTCTAGCCTTGCTTGATGAATACCGCGGCCGGCTTGCCCCCTGGTGTACCCCGTGCACACGGTAAACCTGACCCCCTTCACGGTAACCCATCCGTATTTGCATGGCCTGATTTCCTATAGGTAACGCAGGAGCACAAAAATGTAAACTTTCCTGCGCGCCACGCCGCAAGAGAAGAAAAGCAGGTGAGCTTGTTGGGTCTCGGTCTACAAAGTGGCCACTTTGTCGGGCAGGTCGACCGCGAAAGCCCCTTTGTTGAGTGATGAGGCTTACCTGAAATGACACCGCGTGAGCTGCTATTGTGGCCGTCTTAGAAAGCCTAAACACCGCACTTAATTAGTGTAGGTCTAAAATAGTACAGGAAAACATTCTTACGGTTGTTTTCGATGCAACTTCTGGGTCCTTTGTCGTCTCTACGGAACACGTGATCTACCGTTTAGCGGGGAAAGTCGTCAAACGTGGATGTCAATCACTTCAAAGCTAGGTACGAGACTGTAGAAAGACGAATGTGATTCTGATACCTTGTTCAGTATGACACAGCCAAAAATTGCTTGATCCATATAGATTTTCTTTCTTTGTGCCTCCTCCAGACCTTGTGACAAAGTCGGCTACCCTTCATAGGCGACAAAACTTAACTCTGGGATTCATAAGCGGTACAATGTGCGTTTTTCATGTAGGAAGTGACTTGCTATAACTTACACTTTACTCTTTATGCTTCTTTTCAGTATAAACGCAATGTGGATTGAGAGAACACCACGGACATGGCTGGGAAGTCTTGTTGTCTTGTTGTTTTTATGGAAAACAGCAACAGGCTGCCTGGAAGCTTGTATCTGTGCTCAGCCTCAGCCGGGACAGTACATTACTAACTGCCAGGGGAGATCCCTCTCTGAGATTCCTGATGGAATTCCAGACAACACCGTTACCCTGTAAGTATCGAACGTATTCACCTCCTTTCATTACTATCCATAGACGTCGACCGTTCTTACGAGATATAAGTTTGGTATACATATCTCTAAGTTAGTTGCCTAAAAGAGTGAAAACAGTATACTGTTTGCTGAAAGGGCATGGGAAGTACCACGACCTCTGTACTGGTATGTAAATGCTTCTATATGTTGGTTCTTTGGAACACTTATAAATCGACAATTCTGACCTAATCTAAAACGACCCTTTATGTAGGCTAGAGAAGGGGATGTCAGAATAGTAGCATGTTGGTATAAAAATTTTTTTATATATTTTAGTAACAGTATTTGTGAGCATTGCTGTGGCTTTTCGCAGCGATAATTCTAAGTCGTTGAATATACATATACAGTCAACCTATTCCAGAAAAGACCAAACTTAGTACTGGCTGTCTGCTGTGAAATACATGTAGCACTAGAATTGGGGTCGTCGCCAAAACCAGACAAAGAAAGAAACCGATACTGTGATTCAGATTTTCCAAAGGTTAGACGAGTCGTCTGGAAAGTAACACGGCAGGTTTGAAAAAAAGAGAGAAGCGGTATTCATGGTTTGGATTTAACGCTGAGTCGTGAGGCGAGAACAACCTACTCACTGTCATGAAATTAAACCCAGACGACTTCACAAAAATAGTAGTGTCCTACGATGTAAAAAGGGTTGGTCAACTGAGGGACGGTTTTGGCAGAATGAAACTTTTACAAAACTGCACACAAAGAAGCATACAGAGGATTTTCTATATCTCTGTAATGGTAATTCCGACCAGGTCGCTCTTTATGAAAGTGGCATGTTATTGCACTTGTGGCACCGGTGCGTCACTGTGGAGTTCGCCCACTGCGACACTGCTGTGTTATTTTCGCCGATTTTTAAAAATAATTTGGATATTGCGTAATATGTAAAAGTATGACTGAAAAGACAACAAAATACACGAAACCTAAGACAATTGGACTCACCCAAATATTTGACTAAACAGCACCAATCTTTGTCGAAAATTGGTGAGTCCAACTTTTGTGTTGGATATTACAGTAAAACTAGTGCAAGAACGACTTCTACCAGCACAAATGAACTTTCTATTTATAGTAATTATATCTTTGTCTCTGAAATTCGTTAAGTAATCTTTCGAACCCCGTAGTGGCGCACCGGTGCCCCAAGTGCCCCACCTTTAGCTGCAGATACCGTACCGACCATTAAGAGGGTGCTGATCGTTGGCAGCTGAGTTTACACATGCTTAAACGCTTGTTTGTAGTAATAAGGCGAGGTGAGTGTGATTGACAGGTGTTTGGTACGAAGCAAGTCGGGAATGTCCCGATAACAGGTGTCGATTCTCGAGTCACGTTGGTACTAGGGAGGGGGGGGGGGGGGGAACTCACTAATTGATTCAACACTTACCATAAAAATATCATATTCCACTGAGAAAAAATGAACGTTACAAAATGTAATTGTAAGCATTCTTTAGTTGTAATTTGTAAAAGAATCCAAACGAAATGTACTTGATTTACCTAGAGATGATAATTGAATCTAATATGTTCTTGTAACACAAAACATATTCCATACAAAAGGACATACACACAGCAGGGGGCAAAACACGTGCCTTCGATGAATTTGAGAAGGCCTTGACGCAAACCTTTGTCGCTACAATGAACATTGATAATTAATTTCTGTCATAAAGGTTTTTGACAAGAAAGTAAGCGAAACACAGTTTTAGTTTTAACACACATGCATTATGTTATCATTTGTTGAAAAAAGTATGACATTTTATTCATTCTGCAGAGGTTTGGGGATGAACCGTTTGACATCTGTGCCAGGCGGCATTTTCTCCCACCTCACCAACATGAGAGCCATGTGAGTAGGAGAAACTCCTTTATCAACTTCTTGTGGTTTGAAGACATCGTAACACATGTACATTTAAATGAAACCAGTATATTGTTCAAATCTAATACAATTGAGACGACAAGCTGTTACGGAAATGGCAACACACATACTATTTTATTATCTCATATTGAAGTTTCACATAAAGCTTATGCGGCATCACACACATTTAAAAATTATTTCAAAACCTTTACGGAAAATCACTGTATGTTTTCTTGGTGATTCTTTGTATTTACTGCATTGCATGAAGTTGATTCAGTATCCATGTAATGGCTTGTAATTGCCGTATAAGAACCTATAAGTAATTATGTAAGGGTGACATTCTGAATTGGGTCATAAATAAGAATAGTGATTATATCTACGTAGGTCTACTACACTTATACCTTACCATATTAGTAAGTAAAATTTCAAAGTCTTTTAAAACAATCTTTTCAAACTCTTGCGATCATTTTCTTACAGATACTTACAACAGAACATGATAACAAGTATCGAAGACGGCGCTTTCGAAGGGCTTATAAACTGTGAAGTCCTGTAAGTATGTTTAATTAGATTGCGATTCACATGTATATTCCTTTTCATATATTCTTTTATACACGAAAATATGATAATATATTTTATATAATATATATATATATATATATGAGTTATATGTAAATGTATGTGTGATTTTATGAGGTATGTATGTGAATGTAGTGCGTTTATAATTACATAGACAACAATTATTAGTATCAATATTTCCAACATTGTCAGTCATCAAATACCACAGAACATTACGTGCAGTGCACACAAGTTGTACTAAGTGAGATCTGTAGTTTGTAATTAATACATACGGTGTTCAATAGAATCTGTAAGACTACACGTGCACGTTGAAATGTCAAACCGTTGTTTTGACGTCTTTTCCGTCAGTCTCAATGAAAGTTGCACGGTGAGCTTGACATTAACTTTGGTCATTAGCAAAGTAAAATGGATCGGGAGTTTGAACCATGAAGTTTCATACAGGCACATGAAACGCGATTGCCTCTACTTTGGTTGGGATAGATTTGATGAAGGATATACGGTAAATGGAGGATAGCTCAGCTAATGGGGTATGAACGTCATGAGACCCCCGTGGGAAGGCAGCGGAAGGAGAAAGTTTAAGACTACTCCATTCGTGCGTACGCTGTTTCTGAGAAATACACAAATTCGTAGACACACAGGAAATTGAACATCCATCAAGTACGTTCCACACATCAACAATAACATTCCCTCGAGTTCTTTTCTCGACTAGCGACGTCAGAAGGCGCTTGTGTTTTTCTCAAGGTTTTCGTGCTGTGAGAACAAAGAGTTGTATCCACGGGGCATGCGTCATCCGCATGGATGGGGGTCTGATGTTAGTTGCCTTGGTAACCGTATTGAAAAGAGCCCGGATGGAAAACAGTATTGTGGATGAATGCGGTTCAACCTTCGGGTAACCTAAGGTCACGGAGAGGTTGTGCACAATACTAGGCGGTGGCTATGGTACCCTTTCTATTAGACGGCAATCGCGCTGCCATGTCACTGCGACCTGGCTGTGTAATCATTGACTTCATAATCAGAATAACATACACGCGGTAAAAGTATGACTGAAAAAACAGCAAAACACACAAAGTGTAAATATATTCGTTTTGACCAAGGAGATTTAATCAAAGTATTCGCAGAGCGGTCATGCCTTAGTATAGAGTCGGTCATAGTTTGGCCGGTCATAGACTCTTTAACCCCCCCCCCCCCCTCACATTAGGAGAAAATCGATCGGACGACGAGTCTGCAAGCTCTAAATTACGAGGAGGTATGACCCTGAAGGGAAGCGGGGGGGGGGTGTGACTCTGCCATTTCTTCGTCGGCATCAGGGTCATGCCTCCTCGTAATTTAGAGCTCGCAGACTCGTCGTCCGATCGATTTTCGCCTGATGTGAGGGGGCATAAGAGAGATGACATCGGAGATTCATAAAATAATATTACAAATTCTTACAAATTCAAATACGTATTGATTATATATTAAGCAATTCTATGTTAAGTAAATGTCATTGTCTATTGAATCACTGATAAAGGCAAAGAAATGATGAGTGTGTAGATGACTTGACCTGTGTTATTGACGGTACAATATGGTGTCATGTAAAGCTATCTCCAAGTGACTGCTGCCTGGGACAATGAAGTACATTTGAGCTATGTACATACTAGTATTATGTTATGTTAGTTCTATGAAACCAGGTCTCTTGTCCGTTACACTTCTAAATCAGTTTCCCATTGACTTTATTTATCCTAAAGGTTTCTACACGACAACAACATCACTCACATCTCTGCTAACACGTTTATAGGACTGGACTCACTCTCCAGACTGTGAGTACATTCTGATACATCCCTGTATACAAAATTTGCATGTTTTACGAATTATCAAAGACAGAAATATTTCTCATACTTTGTATTTGCAATGCAGTTTTTGCACCCTATACCACATGTTTAGCTATTGGTTTGTCTCGATGTTTTCCTTTATGTATAAATCGTTTGCGAGTAGTCACAATGCTAACTTGAACGATATACCGCGTCGCTGCTGACAGAAACGACGTTGGAATGCAAAACACTTATCGTAGTTCTATTTCTCTTTCCCAGGACTCTACACGAGAACATGATCTACAGTATAGACCAGGGAGCATTCAACTTTCCGTTGTTGTCCGAAATGTGAGTAAAGGCCTGGAAAACCCGTGTTTTCGGTTACAAATCGTAGCTCATGTTTTGTCATATAAAAGTCTTAGTGGTAGTAAAGGAATTTTGCCATCGTATTTAACGATAGCCTTTTTTGGACAAACGCCGCTCTTTAACGCCACACTGATCGATGAACACTGACTCTGAACGGGTAAAAGGATGTCAGTGTTATGGGGTAAATAAGGAGAGCGTGCCCTTCCGCTACAGTTCTGCTGAGTGGGGTGCACTTGAGCGACCTGTCAGGAAGTGACAAAGTTTGTTGTTGACTGGTTTAAGAATGACGTTATCCAACATGGCATGCTCACTATGGCAGTAATGTCGACTTAGGGGGGGGGTGGGGGGGGGGGGGGCGGTGGGTGGTGTTCAATGTTACTGTGATCGATCCCAGAACAATATGTGCATAATATACAATAGGTGACAATATATGATAGGTAATGTTGTAACCGATCGAGATGGAACAAGCTATCTTTGTATGCCTTTCGAATCTCCAGCATAAATCAACTGAGTCATTGCCAAGTTTTAGCTAATTTCGCCGTGGATGTCATCTGCAGACAGTAATACCCGTCCGGTAAAATATGAGTTTCCCTCCCAAAACAGGAATACCAAGTGAAGTCCATTCCTTTTACCTTACCACCGGACGTCATTGTCCAACGATTTTGTCTGTGACTAGACCCCACTGGTTTCTAAACCAATGTCGTCGTGTTTGTTGTTACTCCTTTTGTTGCCAGGATGTCGATTTGTAAAGACCCTGTCCTTGACTAGACCCCCCTGGTTCTTAACTTAACTTTCCTCGTGTTTACTGTGGACGCATTTCTCAGTTAACCGACATCTAGCTATCGCACCGCAGCCATCCCTCAGTAAGACATCTGGAGCCGCATAGTTCAAGTTTCTGAAATTTTATTCAGCCTGCCAAACCTGTTTCGCTGCGTACAATTTGTTCAGTTGCTAAAGGCTTAATGACAAAAATACATCGTGTTTACTGTTGTTTGTTGTTGTTACTAGAACGCTGAGCTCTAACCACCTTGTGTGTGACTGTTCGCTCGGCTGGTTCCAAGACTGGTCCCTTAACGTGTCGGACAAGGTCCGGTTAGACAAGATCACCTGTGCGTCTCCCACCAGTCTCGCTGGCGAGGAGTTAACAGCCATCTCAAGGGACTCATTTGTCTGTCCATGTAAGTAGAAATTTGTCTATTTTCATATACAGGATAGACTCTGCTTTTTCCCAATAACTTTCGTATTCTAGATATTATCACCAATCAATTTATCAAAGGTCTATGCATAGCCTGGGTACTATCCTATTTCTACCGGGGCAGCGAGTGCAAGGAGCCCCGGTAGAAATAGGATGGTACCAGGCTAGTCTATGCAAAGTGGTTGACAAAATCGGCGTCAAGTTTTCCTTTACAAGGACGCCTCCTACCGAAAATTTCGTTTACAACAGAATTACTGAACCTTTCAGTATATACAATCTAAATTTGCATCCAATGATAAATGGTATTTCCTGTTTCTATAGGGCATTGTGATGCTCAGGGCCAAGCATGCTATCGGTTCTTCCAAGACTTGAAAACTTTGGAGGAGGCCAATGCTACATGCGCTGTGAACGGGAGCCACCTAGCGACCCTGTACAGCAATGCAACCATGCTGTTCTTCCAGGAGATCGTTCTCAACGACATTGATATCTACGACGGTAACTATACATTGCAAATCATAAAGTCTGTTCTTTAAGGAATGAATTACCGTCTTTCTCTAAACACTAATCAAACTTTAAGTGGAACTGTGCATGTTATGATTATTTTACTTTTACAACCTTTAGCTCCCTACTGGATTGATGCAAACGACAGGGATACTGAGGGAACATGGGTGGACGCAAACAACAACGAGCTGATGTTCGCGCCGTGGGCTACCGGGCAGCCGGACAGTGCCGCTGGCGAGGAGGACTGCTCTACCATCAGGTAACAATGCATATACATACATGTCTAAAATGTAATGATTTCTTGGCACTTCGCACAACAGTGAACATTCTATTCTGTTTCTAGATTTTTTGCTTCTAAAAGTGTGACAAAACTCTCTCATCATTGTATTTTTGTTTTCCGTTGTAGATGCCGAGAAGACGGCACCTGCGTGTTGGATGACCAACAATGCAATGATCGTTTTCGCTACATCTGTGCCTATGGTAAGTTAAGCTTGTTTGTACATTTTCAAAGCAGCCTCGTAAAATGGGCTAGAGCACTTGTGACCATTTGACTAGTTTTGCTAACGTGTTTCGCAATCAGGTCTCAGAGCGGCTTCACTCCTCCTCCAGCTTTTGATACTATCTTATGCTACCGTAGGATCTGCTTGGAGATTACCCATGCATTCCTTTACATTTTCAATACATTAGAGCTATTTCATTATGTGCACTTTTACAAGTTTGGAGAATAAGTACGTCTACCTTGCACATGTTATGGCTTCACAAACATATAACTTAATTTCTTCACCCGATTCCAGATCTGTGTCCAGCTGAGAACCTGACCACCACGCGCGGTGTGTTCTCCTGGCCGGCCACCCAGCCCAACCACACCGCCGAGCTGGACTGTCCACACACGATCAACGGACTGACCCATAAGATGGCTTCCAGATACTGGTGAAACATATATTTTGTACAGTACTTAGAATTGATTATTAATGGGCATCTACCACTTGTTGTTATCTTATATGTACTAATGATCACTCACTCACTCACTCACTCACTTGCGCACTCGCCCTCTAACTACTCACTCACTCACAAACGCATGCACACACACTCACTCACGCACGCACTCATTCACACTCGCGCACTGGCAACGGCACTGACACATACACAAACAAATACACACTGAAACTTGCTCACACGCGATATAACAGAAGTACGAGTATGGTGTATTATTTCTTGAGCTAATAGCTAAAGCGATTTTCTAACTTACCTGCAGCTCGAAGGACTCATCTAGTGGTCCCGAGTGGGAAGCACCAGTCATCTATGACTGTCCGTACCACCCGGACTTCACCACAGGTGCGCCTCCCACCCCCTTACCCACCACCTCTACCACCACCATCAGACTACCCACTGCGCAGGCGTCGACAGATGCCCCGGATGCTGTCCAAACCACTCAACAGGTTGGTGGAAAGCCAAACTTTATCAGAAACATTCTTATTCGAAATGACACTGCATTTTTGTCTATTCTCGTTGATCCTGCATTTGTCGGTAGCTTAATTTTACTTAACTGCTTAATATAAATGTTTCTATGATGATGATGATGATGATGATGATGATGATGATGATGATGATGATGATGATTCATTTTGGCCTAATTCTGTGAACAGGAAAAGACTACAACAAGGACAACTACTGTGACGTCTTCTACAACATTACCTACAACAGAAAACATCACTCCTACCACTACAGCGCCAGCTACAACCACACATGCCTCCACTACAACGGTTATGCCAACGGAACCGGAAATGACGACGGACGCTGATGTCCCGACAACCCAACCAGACGATCACCACATGGAGGGTCCGTGTGCAGAACACACCCCGTCCCCTGACAACCGACAGTTCCCCACCCCCGGGGTGACCGTTCCTTCAGTCATTCTGTTGGAGGACTTGGTGATGTTTCAACCTACCATAGGTATGGATAATCATAAATGTGTATGCCATTCAAAGAATAGCTAACAAAGGAAAACATATATGGAACCTGTTTACGATTTCTTTAAACGACAAAAAAAGTAAATGCACCACGTGCAAAAGAAGACGAGTGAGTGAGCGCGAGTAATGTACATTAAACCCCACTGTCCTGGACTGTGTGACTATCGCATTGCGATTCAATCAGGTTAATAATAATTGTAATGTATGAATAATTCGCTGGAAATGAGAAAAACAGATTGGAATAAGAGGTCGGATTATTGCCGATTCTCCTGTCGATTTTTCGTTGAGCAGGTAAACAGGCTTTTGCCGGTGACCTGCACATGACCTTTTATAGTGAAGGAGGTGTGCCTGATAGGCCTGTTATTACAATGAGAGGTAAGAGTAGAAAAAGAACATTGGAACGTGTAAAACAAAAATAACTAAGATACTGACTTATCGTTAGGAATAAGCGTACTAATCCTAGTCAAAATCCTCGTTTTACACCCAGAAAACGTAGACCAGCTCTCGGCCCGTCTGTCCTCTCTGACGGAGCAGGCGGTTGAGTTCAGCCCGCGGGAGATAGAGAACGCCGTGGACACGCTGTCCGGGATCGTGTCGCTGGACGAGCTGAGTGAGGAGGCGTCCGCTAACGGCATCAAGACCGTCAGTAACCTGTTAGTCGCCATGGAGAGCAGTCTGTTTGAGGCGGAGCTCAAATTCAACTCGACGAAAAAGTAAGTTTCAAGCATAGTTAACACTTGTTTTGCAAATATTGGTTATTTCTTTATACAAAACGTTTATTTAGACCTAAAAACAAAGAGTGGGTAGTCGTAGGCAAAACCAATGAAAGTTCACTCACTGTTCCGTCCTAAAGAAAGGTCATTGAAGGATAGTTATCCATGCAATGAAATACACACACACATGTAATACAACAGCTGCTCAAATAATCGTGTGGATAGACTCTGAGAACGTCAAGACGTTTTCGGTATCCACTATCTTTCGTCAGTGACAAGAGTCAATCGAGATATTTGAGTAAGTTTTGTATTGTGTGTCCTCAAAATGTTTTCGTCTTGATTCCAGAATGCTTGACGCTGTGGGCGCCCTGTCCATGAAGGTGAACTTCCAGTCGGAAGTGTTTCGGGCAGTCTCGGAACACGTCGGCATCCTCGTGCTGAACCTCACGGCGCCTGATGACGTCAACGGGCTGCGCTTCTCCGAGATAGGCGCCAATATGACGGCAACGCTGTCTCAGGGACGGGTACGTTTTACCTGTTACGGCGCGGTCATCTTTGCCGTACGTCCGCGTAAGATTCGGCGCTGTAGACTTGTTACTAGTAAGCAGGATGTGATAGAACCAACTATTCACGACGATCTTAGCGTCTTTGGTAATAAGGACAGGTGCATTTTGCAAGACAGATGCAAGACTATCCCAAGAATCCCCAGACTTTGTGATTTTACCACATCAAAAGTATTTGTAGACATCAAACAAGACTAGACATCATTAATTCAAACAAGACTTAATACTTGCAAAGCGCGGTGTGTCAAGATTTTGAAGCAATGTGCCAAGGAAAATATCTAGCACAAGGACACCATGTCTTGATTCTTTGCGTTCTCAAACATATCTACAGGTTAAAATCCAGGAGACGGTCCCTGGTGCGGAGGAAATTGATGACATCACGGCGTCTTTCGAATTCCCAGCATCCCTTGTGCAGTACGCCAGGGCAATGGGCGAGACCAGGATGCAGTTCGCAATATATCCGCATGGAAAAATATTCCAGGTTAGTAGCATGCACTGCAATAAAGGAAATTAGTATGAATAAATATTACATAACATCACGAATCTGCATGCATACCATTCTACATTCCTAAAACTTCTAACTTTCGCCGTGTATTCTACTTGTCTAAGTTGATAGGCATGTTGTAATTTTATTATCCATATGAACTTGCATACAGCATTAGGACTGCCGATGGTAGACAGAACGCTGTCAGTATACATTGAAGAAAGAATTAACTTCCCATTTGAATTTCTGTCTCTAATGGTATCTATTTTTTCTCTGGTAGTTTGTTTCATAGTCTTACTGTTGTTGGAAGGAAAGTTCTCCTATGTCTGACAGTGTGAGAGCCAGGGATATTAAGAGTGTTCTTGTGCGCATGCTGGGATGTAAACTGGCGTGTCACCCTCCGCATCTCTTTGTATTTTGTTTAGGGAAGAAATCATTAAGCAGCGCTGGTGCCTCTCCAGAGTACATAGTACATAGTGACTAAGATTTGAGGTAACCATCTAGAAATCACATTGTTTTCTCTGCCGTTAGATATTAGAGCGTGCCGCCAAGGTGTCTCAGCTGGTGCACAACTCGGTAGAAGAGCCGGTTATCGATGGAGACCGACTCAACAGTCGGATCATCTCGGCAACAGTCGGACACCTCGAGCTGAAGGACCTCTCCGACCCGGTCAAACTGGTCTTCACACATGTCCAGGTATGTTGCCATCCTCTAGCCTATGATGCAAACCTACTAGGTATCTGCTGCTTTATAATGGCTTGTTTGCCATGATTGTGCCTGTTTTATGATCTCTCACTTGTTCTTTTATGGCAAAGCTTACACTGTAATCAAAACTACCGATTGAGCATAAGCTTGGTTGATATAAGAAAACACAGGTCTGTGTACATACAGGATTTGTGCTTCCGTAAACTAGAGATATTTCATGGGGAAGGGGAGCGTCAGCGTCGGAGTCATTATACATGCATCATAGAGGTTATAGATTAGGCCCAGTTTCGTGCCGCAGTGTCTTTTGTTATACAGATAAATGATATCATGTATCGTTCGCCTAGCTTGAAATACATTCTTGTTGGCATTGGTCCGCCCCCAACATTCGCTACCTTGTTGATATTAACCTGTTAGCACCCGCTGGAAGCGAACTGCAGATAAGTATGATTTTCAGGCTATTCTTAACCACGGGTACATTCGTTTGTTGTTTTCCCCAGCATGGAGACAACCCGGAGTGTGTGTGGTGGGACATGCAGACTAACGGTGGGATGGGCGGCTGGTCGTCTGAAGGCTGCTGGGTGGACGTGACGGAGAACGGACAGACGGACTGTTACTGTGATCATCTCACCAACTTTGCACTACTCATGGTAGGGATCAGAAGCCTTCAGAAACTTCAAACGTTGTACCATGGATAGTTTGTTCATGTATCATTTTATTCATGCTCATACGTATGTTTTCACCAGCTTGCGCAAATATCGTTATATTCATTCCGTCTTTCATTTCATTTTATATATTCATGAGCAGTAGTCTTTGTTCATAGTCTTTTTAAAAATAACTTGGTTTTTTAACCTCCTTGACCTTGATATAACTAACTGCAGCTTGAGAGACGTAGTTATTTAAAAGTCTTAAGCCTTACTCTGGTTTTCCTTCCAGACCTCTGCCTCATAATGCTATGTTTGAAGTTAAATGTTTGTCTTAAGTCCAAAGATTATTAGTGTTGCCTAAAGAAAAGTCCAACCCAACTTTACGTTTCTTTAATGTAAGTAACGTCATTGTCTCTCCTCCATCAGGATGTGTACGGTACCTCTGCACGGGTGTCCAAGGGTCACCAGACGGCGCTGTCAGTCATCTCCTATATCGGCTGTGGCGTGTCTCTCATCGGCATCTTCCTCAGCCTTCTCACCTTCGGGATGTTCAAGTACGTCTTCGGTATTCCCATGAGATAAACAAGACAGCATTTTGTATTACCACATGACAGATGTAAATGATTGGCGTCGTGTGTGGCATAAATGGTAGAGTGTTCAGCTCTGTGCCCCGATGTCGAAAATTCGTGCCTTGGGAAAGGGACTTAACACAACCTTCCTCGCTTTGCCCAGGTGAACAAATGGGTACCTGGCTTCGGTCGGGGAGGCCAGACGACCTTTAGCTTCTGTGTGCACTTTGTATGTTAAAATAAGTAACTAACTTGAGTGCAGTGCCAAATTGTCCTCGTCTGTTTCAAAGAAACAACACAAATGCTGAACTTCATAACAGACTGATCTGGATGTTATTGAACTGCCTGCCCGGTCGCTCGATGTCAATAAGCCCTGCAAGACAATTGTGTAACACAGATAAACATAGTTGCACATTTGTAAAAATTTCATTGTCGAATTTCTGTTTTTATTACAGGAAAGTCCGCCGGGAGACTCCTACCAAGATCCTGATAAACCTGTGTGTGGCCCTGTTCATGGTGAACGCGCTGTTCGTCAGCCTCACATCTATACACGACTTGGGGATAGACGAGCTCTGTATGAGCTTCGCAGGTCAGTTACGTTTTACCCTTTATATCAAGACATATACACTAAAACAGTACAGTATATACAGTCCACTATTTGGATATCTACAAAATCTAAGCTACACTACATATTGCTTATTACTGAAACACGATTCATTGTATCATTTGTAGCTCTTCTTCATTTGGTCATTATGCAATTCATCTTAAATTATTCGCTGCCATACCCTATCAAGTTTAAGGTGACGGGGCAATTACAATCGACGTAGACCGTCGTACGTTTTTTTATGTTGCAGAATTTTCATGCTGATTGTGGCAGCATGGACTACCAACAATGATCTAAGACAGTCTTTTACTTAACAAGACAGCTGAATGTCGTACGACACACGTACAGTTATTCCAGTAGTGCCTTCCGTTTCTGATAGTACCGTGATTGTACGACGTATGTAATCGAGCCAATGGTTTGAACCTTTAGATTGATTGTGTTTTTTACCGCCCACCTTCAACAGTACTGATGCACTACTTCCTACTGGCCGCCATGATGTGGATGGGTCTGGAGGCCCTGAACATGTACATCGCTCTGGTCAAGGTCTTCAACACCTACTACAAACGTTTCATGTTCAAGCTGGCACTCGCTGGATGGGGTATGTTTGTAGGATTCTATGAAAAGTTACCTGAGTACCTGATATATAGATACGAATGATACCTGACAAGTTTGGAAAAATATTGTTTAAACTTAATTTGGGATTATTTCATATCATTTGTTTGATTTCCTTCCATGGTATCACATATAGGAATTCCTGCTGTTGTTGTTGGCATCACCCTGGGTATCGACCACAAAAGCTACGGACCGTATGAGGGCATGTAAGTATAGAATGAACTTCCTCACACATTCGTTGGGTTTAATTTCATACTTGTACTACATTACATGTGTTAGATATCAATTGGTAGCATCTTCATCATAAGAAACTAATGCTATACAATCCACAGTAGATATACACATCTTTTTTAATACAACAATCAAATTATTTTTTATAATAATAATAATCAAATGAGACAATAAGTTCACATGTATCATTGTGTAGTTGCTGGCTGTCCCGCTATGCCTTCCTGGGAGCGTTCCTCGCGCCCGCGCTGTTCATCATCATCGTGAACTTCATCATCTTCACCATGGTGATCCGCACCATCGTGGGGCTAGAGGACCAGAAGAAACTTAAGGTGACAGTACTTCATCTTAAACCAATTATCCTACACAAAGCCTCGCCTACGGGCAAATGCAATAGTAATTCCTTCTAGCCCTTATAAACCGGGCTAAGTTTTCCACATGTGTAGGTGTAGCCTCTATCAAGCTGTGAGCCAATCATAGAATCACCTCAATGGTTTCTTTAGGTAAACCCCATTCTCTGATTGGTTGAGGCGAGAAAGTGGAGACCTCCGTCCGATGTGCATAAAACAGAGGTTCCCCATTATATATTGTATAAGCCCAGTCGAGGCTCTGCTCTTGTTTCTGTATGATATGCAAGTCATATAAAATAATGAACGATACGACCAGGTTCGGCTCATGTTGCAGTGTACTCTCTTAAATTTCTTTCCAACTGTGACTGCAGAAATCCACCAAGACTGACACGGCCACTAAGCTGAAGGGTGCTGTGGGACTGTCCATACTGCTGGGCCTGACCTGGGCACTGGCTATCTTCGCTATCCGGGAGGCAAACGTCGTCATCAACTACCTGTTTGCTATCTTCAACTCTCTACAAGGTGAGAGATTCAATACCGTCCTTCTCCCTGGTTACGAAAAGTCGCTATCTGATTTCTTTTGCAGATACTAACCCGCCACAAAGCATGAAAATAGAACAGTCGAGGAGTCTACGAGCTTTGTCTTTGAATGAATTTTCGAGAATATTGATTCCGATGTTCTCTTGATAATCCCGAGATCATAGCTTAAAGATCGGCCAATGTGTACAAATCCCAAATCACCATATAGATGGGCAGTTTTTTTTTTTACAAAGGTGATAACTACACTCGAAAATCTTTTGGATTATACAATTTTTGAGAAATAATGGTATATTGCCATTATCAATGACCTGTTTGTCTTATGTCTTCGTACGTAAGGTCTGTTCATCTTCATCTTCCACTGCGTGATGAAGAAAGATGTGCAGAACAACTGGAGGAGGATGATCCCCTGCTGTCCCAACCCGCCACCGGGTAGTACAGGTACGGGCGCTTCTACAAGTCAAAGTGGGGAACATCACAATGTTTATATTGTACAGTTGACAAAAGAAGCTGGGTACGTACGCCAATTTATCAGCTTTACAACATGTCATGTTTCCAAAACGTATGTTTGCCAAACGTATTTTGCAAGATATTCAGATTTGATGATTATTGTTTGATAATTGACGTTTAATGTATTTATTGATTCATCCATTGATTTATTCGGTATTTAGAACCAACGGTGAAGGTGACGGAAACTACATGTACGCTAAACACATACGGATAATTGTACAAACGTTAACTTACTTTTATGTTCTATTCAGTATACGTTAAAACAGCATCAAAACGAAAACAAATGGTCTGGAGCCCCTCCGCTATCTCCATTGATGTGAAGAGCACGGATTGCCCCTCCTCACGAAATAACTCACCCTGGCCAGTGTTCGAAGGTACCCGTAGAAAAACTCTGGTTGTGCTGTGGGTGTGCCGCTCTAGCTGCTCCTCCTTGCGAAGAATTTCCTCCTTGCAGCTGATGAGTTGCACTGATCATTCTCTGTACTTTGCATCTTGGTCTTGCTGAAGTTTGGTGTGATGGTGGTCTTCTAAACCTCTTCTCTATCTGTACAAAGCAGCGATAGCAACAGCATGGAGAATACCACATTGGATCAGGAGATATGCTGTGATTTGCACGTTGAATGCTGCAAGATTCCTCCTTTCTCAACTGCTTGAATGTGTTTGTCGCTCAAGCGCGCAGTACTGTCATTAGTAAACTATATCGGTCTATTCACTTTAACTGTTTATTATTTTCTTAGCTTGGAGTACCCGAAGCCACATGAGAGCCAACAGGACAAGGAGCTCCCCAGTCAGCAACGGATCCATGGTTCGCAAGTTCTCGCAAAGTATGTAACGTTATAGTTCGTATTACGGGAGACAGTTTTGCAAACAGTGCCTAGATTTTTGTTGTCAAAAACAACTGTAGTACCAATGAAAAATGGGGAATGTAGGTAAACTATAGTTATCAATTAAACTGGGATTCATTGTGAATTCCAAGCTAGTGCTAAGATCCGATGTTATTGGCGATTGCAAGCACTTACTTTTCATTTCTCCCTGCAGGCGAGTCCACCACTAGCCTGGCTAAGGACAAGCGGGAGATCGCGGAGACTGGGCTGTACAACGAGGCTTACCAGTACGCTCCGGAGGCCTTCAATCCTCTGGCGCGGATTTAATCACGAACACATTCTTAAACCACAATACAGCATTATTTGTTTACTATAGTCAAACATATCAATATTGCGGCACAGCAACAAACAGATTGATTTGATTTGTTGATCCGTACTACTCGCATATATCTTTTGCATCTATCGTTTACGATGTTTTTCCAAGGAGCTTTTATCAGATAAAAGCTCCTTGGTTTTTCTGATACTTGCCCATACCAGGCACTGGGACATGTAATGCGATATACTGTGTACTACCTATACCGCTAGTTGTGGTTGCAGAGGTACAATTTAAAGCTTGTGTTGGGGTACTATAGTGCACTTTTTATATTGAGTTTTGATTATCGAATAGAATCTAATGTTGGAAGTTAAGTGAGTACTACATTATACGTAATATGTTACATGGAAAGCTGGTTATTTCATGTGAAGATATGACGGCGGTTTCTTGATAGGAAAACATATTAAAGCCTAAATTGTACATATTTGATAGGCAAACTCAAGAAGGCTCTTGTAAAGTATGAATTAATAGTGTTAGGCTTGATTTATAAAAGTTTACTAACATTATACATACTACATAATCAGATATTGTACAGATAATATGGATATCCCACTTCAATGGGAATGAATGTCCACTTTTTAACTAGTGACAGAATTCAGTACAAAATAATGAACTTTTTAATCCTAACTTTTATTTACAATGTAAAATGTGTTTGGTATGTTGTCTGTAAGTAAGAAAAATGATTATGGGGCGTTAGATACGTGTAATCTTTAATTCTATCTGTTACTGTAAAGTTGTGACCTATTTGATTGAGTGAATTGTTTGGTGTTCACCAAAGTGCCTTATGTTGCAATGATGTGTATAGTTTCTGATGAATGAGTAGATATAGAATTAACTAATTTCAGGTACCTTTTGTAATTAAGACAATAAATATACTAACATGAACTTACGTTGTCTTGCACACGTTTATTGTTTTGACCTTCATTATACTGCTTGACATCATTTTTTTGTAATCAAATTAAAGACAGGCATGTTGTAGAATGAAACAAAAACAGTAAAACAACGAAACAGCAAAGCCCCTGACACGCATGAAAATATTGACGTTGGTGGTAGTTATATGTGATAGGTTGGGACCAATAAGTTGTTCACTAATATTGATGGGGAAAAGAAAAGCGTGACAAATACACACAATAGACAACCCTTTGTCAGACACCATATGGCTTTGGAAAAATAGTAGAAATCGACCAAATAGACAGATAGCATATCTGAGGAGCTAGCCAGCATAGGAGTGAGGCATGTGCATACTGTCTAGCAATAAGGAACAAATTGATGAAAAGTATGACTAATATACTGCACAAACACACACATATCAATAATTATTACACTTTAACGAGTCGATATTCATATCTCTAGTTCAAGATATAGTTAGATTTATAGCTATATCTTCGAACAAAAAATAACAACTAATATTACTAACAACTCTAATATGATACGTATACATCGATTCATTGGTAGCATAACACATTGGTTGAAAAATACTAAAGAACAAAGGTCAACTGAGTCTGTCCGTGACAATAAACTGATAACTGTGACAGTCAGTTATTAGCAAATAAGAACAGGACAAACATTAATGATTTCAATACTAGTTTATGAACAACTCTTGTTGTGTTACTATGGTAATCCGTAAGTTAAAAACAACATTTGCACTCTCTTCAAGTTGTTTATTGAAAGAAAAAAGACAAATGAACACGGCGGTATTGTATAACATGATATGATTATGTTAACGGCACTAATATTTAACTCTGTTAGATGATATGATATAGTATATATCAAGGCTGCTGTTTCACTGGATATCCAGAGCCACCAGGGTACGCAGGGGGATACGCGGCATCTCCCCCAGGGTAGGGTGGGGGAGCGGCAACAAACCCTCCCGGGGGAGGCTGGGGGTATCCCGTGGGAGAAGACTGTGGGTACGCTGATGCGCCTGCCGGGGGTGGGAGGTAGGACATCGCGCCTGTGGGGTACCGAGGCTGCTCCTGGTCGGGGTATGGTACCGTGGACACCGTCTGCCGCTGACGGTCTGTAGCACAGAATATATGCAGATTACAGAATATATGTAAACCTACAATGAATGCACTAAGTTGGAAAAAAAAGGAGTTGAATTACCAGAACACAAAACAAAAAGAACAAAGCATCATAGCAATACATAATAGTATATAACAATAAACTTTCTTACAACACAAAGGTTTACGTATACACGGAACCGCAAGATATCGATCATTGTGTTCATAGATCACGTGACTGTATATCTCTCGCGAGTTTACGTTCTGAAGTGATTGGTCATCAGTATTGATTCTGGGGAAGGCGACAGTTATTAAAATTTGATCCATGTATACCTTTGTGTTGGAGAAACGTTTAACATTGTACTATAATTACTACCAACACAGATCGTCAGCTTCCATGATAACATGACTTACTTCTCTGCCGTAGTTGTTTGGCCCGACAGCAGTAGCCTAAGGCTAACACGATGAACAGGACCCCTCCTACAGCAAGGCCTACTCCCACCTTACCGCCGACACTGAGGGAACATAAACAAATTAACGTGAAATATTAGATACACAAGTCGGTGTGTCGAGCCGGAGCCTAACCTCTGCTTGGAGAGTAGCTTCTTGACCCAAGCTTGTTTATACACTACTACTAAGGTGATAATAGGCCTAGGCTGTGCCGCTCTACCTGCAAGAGAGGGATGTCAGTTTTCCAGACCTAAAAATAATACTAAAAAATATCTACCAACGTAAAATGTAAAAGTTAAACAAGCCCATCAAAAGGATGAACACGACAAAAACAGTACCCCTGATAAACGTCGCTTACCTCCATTTTCTTGATAAATGAGAGCGACATATGATCACTATATGTGAGAGTCTTCTTGTGATACAAAGATATTGGTGCTAACGCAGTATTTATAGGGACAAAATGATCTGATACACCAATGACAAACATCGTACCAAACTATTCCAGGTGCGTGATCATATCAGTGAAAGATGATATACAAGAGGTTTGAACCTGAATCGATGGCAGGCACCGTAGACCTTGTCCCAGCAGTCGTCACAACAGTACTTGTTCCTGCTGGTTCCACAGCAGTAGATCTCATCGTAGTCATCATAACGGCCCGGGCAGTTAAAGCCGGGTTGATGATGACCACCCCACGTGTAGCTGCTACACCATTCGGCATCACCTGAATCACAGGAAAAGATTATGGAAAATCGGAGGAAAAAGATACAATCTAAATTGTACAACTTAGTAATACATAAACAATTGTTTAGAACTTTCATGATAATACATAATAATACATAAACAATTAATTAGAACCTTTATTTCAGGTACTTCATTGCAAAATCAAGACCAATTCCTATCTAAATTTAACTAATAGTATTGTGTACGTTATGGTGATTCATAAACGTTTTCTAGCTATCATCCTTATTCCCGAGTATGCAAATTGTAACTGTTGTACGCTCGTTTTGTTGCCGCAAACATTGTACCCTTGACGATCGATTGTATTTTACAAAAGTAATGAAGAATGTGTTATCAAATCATTGTATTGATCCAGCATGGGCATGGTGTGTTTCGACGAAAGACGCATTCATTTCTGTGTAATGCTGTTATTGTGCCGACATTCTTAGGTCGCATTAGTTAATTATAAACAGGATAACTAGACAAAGTACAATATACGCACTGCTAAACAAACGGTGCTTCTGGCTACCAGGTACGGGAAGGTTGTGTCGAGGCCTTATACGTATTAGAAGACTTAAAATCACGAAGACGAAAATCATCAATACTGAATATTGTCAGGAAGATTTTCCGGAAGGTTGGATTTTGGCATTCTTCAGAAACGCATTCACAAACATACAGATTGGGGACTTTTGAAGACAACCATGGCAACTAAAATTTCGGTTTTATGTAGAAATGGGGGTGAACTGACCACAAAGTAAGCAGATACAAGATGACAATGATAAGGCACAAATGTAACACCTGTTCTTAAAAAGAGATGTTAGGATATATTTTCAGAGGTGTGTTTTCCGGTTAGCAATCTCACTTGCAGGCCAGAGATCGTATGACGCTCTACCAGCGAGTATTTGGATCCTAACATGAACGCTCAGCTGACCCAATGCTACCAGAGAATCTAGGAAAAAAAGGTATTTCCAAACAACTTCCTTGGCTATAGTAGGAAAGTACGTAATTTACAAAACTACATTTTTCTTAAACCGCAGGGATAAATACGGGTATTTCGGATGGCCCAAACGAATCTATAATCATTTGCATATGTATTTGATCATAAAGCTTATACAAAATAAGACGCTACGTTTTTGTAAAACCTTGTCACATATCTGGAACTTTGGCTTTGTCCAATCTAGAACATCGTCAACACCAACTGATAGTTGTCAAAAAGGCACAATTTACGTACATGGTGCAACACTCACTGCCAGCACTAACACCAGCAAGTACAAGAACATGGTGGAGTTGTTGCCGTTGTGACGCAGTTGACTTTGTGTTCTTTTCTGTTCTGCTTCTTACACCATATAATAATGGCGTCATAAGACGGCACCATTATACGGTGGGTGGGATATGCGAACTTTTATTGACTTTTTTTTCAGCCGCACAGTTTGATACCACAGATTCGTAAACATGGGATAAAAATTCTGTCTTCCTACAATGTGTACAACACTATCTTGGTAGTTTCAGTGATCATATCTTCAAGATGCAGAAAAAGGTCCCCAATGGGGATTTTTCATTTTGGCCGGGCTTAATGA